>NC_134357.1:597018638-597203885 GCF_048569485.1 Anomaloglossus baeobatrachus | reverse complement strand
GTGTATCATTCATTCTGTGCTCTAATAGCAGGCAGTAGTGCTCTATGGCCGCTCGCTGTGACTTCGATGTAGCAGAGCTGAATTGTCATGAGACCTCGTGTGGATTACACCGGACCTGGAGGGTTGTTTAGGGGGTTAATGAAGTGGTGAAAGAGGGTGGGCTTTTGTATTTTATTCCAAATAAAGGATTTTTTTCGGTGTTTGTGTTTATTTACTGTCACTTACAGATTAGTGATGCAGGTATCTGATAGACGCCTGTACCATCACTAATCTAGGGTTTAGTAGCAGCTGTGTGCTGTTATTAACCCCTGCTATTACCCCGATTGCCACTGTTCTAGGGCAACGGGAACAGCCAGTAAAGCACCAGGATTGTCACATCAAATGGATGTGACAATTCCAGGCGGCTGGAGGCTGATATTTTTAGGCTGGACCTCCCCAGCCTGAAAATACCAGCCCCCAACTGTCGGGCTTTATCATGGCTGGGTATCAAAATTGGGGTGACCACACGTCGGTTTTTTAAATTATTTATTTAAATAATTAAAAAAATCTTATTTATTTCTTTTTATACCAAGATACTGATGGTAGATGCTAGAGTATATGGGCTCCTTGCAGGTAGGAGGTCATTTTAACATGCCCCTATCACATGATAGGGACGTGTTCAAAATGCTGCTTGACGTTTCCAGCCAGAATAAACATTATTTTTCTGTTAGTCCATGTGGGACTGACACGCTGCCACTCAGGATGGAGGCGCATCTGACTGCAACCAATCACAAGCAATGTGGGCGGGGACAGCAGTGCATATGCATGAGCAGTAATTAGCGTCTCAGAAAGTGAATGTGAGGCCTGGGAGCAGTATACAGCCATGCCGGAGCCTCGGTAAGTACAGCGCACTTACGCCCATTCCCCTATTCCTTCTACCATCAATTTTAATCTCCGATCCTGATCCCCATAGACTTATATGAGGGCTGTATTCTGGACCGTATCCGGATTTTTAAAAAAAGAGAACAGGAACCTGCCGGTCCTGGTTTTCAGCGAGTCCGCCCAGCTCTAGTTGAGGCATTCTTGACTGTTTAAAAGGGTCTCAGAGCGGGAGAAGCTGCCGACAGAGCAGTGGGTGGAGGTGCTGGCGCCATGTCTAACTGGCGAGCCACAAAGACCTACTATGACCTGACCTTACAGGACGCAAAGAGTATGCCAAACTGAAATATTGGCGCCCTTAGGAGTGACTGTCAGGGCACAACAGGTCTCCCTCTGACCTAGGTGTTGGATTTGTTACACCATGTCCAGCAGTGGTTGGAGCCGGAGTCCTCCACCCCAGCCCAGATAGTTGAGCGCATTGTTATGGACAGACTTATTCGCTCCTTCCAAGACCAGTGTAGACCTGGGCTGCCCAAGGAAATTGTCACGAGTGGGTCACGTTCACGTGTTACCTCTGGGTCTCAGTTGTGGGGTCTCCTCGTATTGAATGAGGAAAACAAAAACATCAAAGGGCTCTCCGGTGTGCACCAATATATAAAAGATAGAGAGCACATTTGTTAAAAAGGAGCAGGAGATTCCAAACCGGAAGCTGAACCCCCCTGAACAACCCCACCCCAATGTGTAATCTTCTGCTTTCTCCTTTGTATGAAGGAGGCCCTTCTCAGCCACCGTAGTAATGAGGTTCCTACATGCAGTCAGATATTCGGGGGATAGTATGGGTGACTCCAGGGCTAGCCGCATATCATGTCCCTGATTTAGGGGGTGCTGGTTGTGAACTATTGGAATATAGTACAGGAGACACATCTATTATACAAGGGACGTTGGGTGGGGTTGTGATCACTGTATCGCCATTCTCTTTTATGTGGTGGTATATATCCCCCGCCTCGCTCACATGGTGCCTCAGAATGGCCGAAAGGCAAAAAAACATTCATTGACCCCCTTTTATGATGATTGGTATGGTGGTCCATCTCATCTGGCTCCTCTTCCACATGAGGTAGTGAACTGACCAACCTTAGGCTGAGATCCTAACTTACCTCAATGGGACTGAACCCTCATTTGAGGGGTAGATATTGTCAAGGTTTCTCCAGAAGACCCTATGTCCCTCACGGCCTTGGAGACACCAGGGGTAGGAGGCAGTTGATTTTGACTATTTTAGGTGCAGTAATTAGGCGACTGTGGTTCCAAGTGTGGGCCAGTGTACTGGAATAATCAGTTGGCTCAGAGGATGATGATGGAGGCTAGGGATGTGGGTGATAATCGGAGGAGGCAGCAGAAGCACCCATATCAGGGTGCTGCTTGGCTTGATTGTGTGTGATGGCTGTGACAAACTGGTTGGATAGTCCTTGTCTAAGGTCATTCCCCAAAATGACAGGTGTGGGGAGGCCGTACACGAGCCTCACTTCTATATCTTTCTAGTCGGTACCCTAGTCCAACCACAAACATGTCAGAGGGCTTTGCGAGCGCTGACCACCAGCCAGGAAGATGGTGACTTGGACTGTATGTGTCACGAGGACTATGGGGATAGTAGGAAGTCATGGACGGAGAGGCGCAATAATATCTTACCCGGTATATAAGAGGAGAGGAGGTGAAGGAATGTACTCACCTGTAGGGGCTGTGAAAGTTCACAACACCTGGAAGAACATCTAATGGTGGAGATAGCTGTAGCACCGGAGAATCAGGCAGATAGCAACATCAAGGGAAAACCACCGTTTTTTCTCGCCGCGCTTGTCACCACTCCAGAGAGGATTGTCAGTGCTATTTTGTCCTGAAGAAGGGGGCTGTGACCCCAGAAACGCGTTGACCTGTATATAGCGTTCTCAATAAAGACTTGGATGTACTAATTTCCGTCTCTGGAGTGGTGACAAGCGCGGCGAGAAAAAACGGTTTTCCCTTGATGTTCCTATCTATCCCTAGTCTCAGGGATAGCCCTAAAGGTGGGGATGCCTGAGTCTCCTTCCTAGCCCTGCTCCCTGCTTGTAAGATGTCGGTAATGTCAGGTGGAAAGCAACCGGATTAATGACTGCTGTGAGTCTGAACAGACCAATAAACCGAGGTCCTAACTTCAGTGAAGGCACCTAAGGCTTAATGTTTCTTGTAGATAAGCACACCAGATCAATCTTAGTCCTTCTCTCTTGAAGTTCTCAAACAGACTGACTCATTCTTCAGGTAAGCAGAGAGTTTAGGTGGATCCCAGGCCCCCTCCCCCAGACTTAGGGACAGAAACACTACAGGGGGTGATTACCTACAGACAATACAATGTACACACAAGCAATACAGAGAATGGACAGTGAACCACGCCTAAAATACGAACCTACACAACATGATACACAATCCCCGATATTCCACCATCACATTCACGAACAAACACCTGGGCTAAAGTTTTAGCATTGGGAAACGACGGTAAGGCGATAAAATGTGTCATCTTACTAAATCTATCCACCACCACCAAAATGACCATATTACCAGCAGTGGCCGTTAGAGGGTTTTAATAAAAGGTTTGTTTTAAATTCTAACCTTCCTAGTCCTGCTTCCTAGGGCCCCTATCTGACCGCTACCTTGCTATCTCCACATATTACCAGCAGAGGAAGGAAGATCCATAATGACGTTCATGGAAATGTCTGTTGACTAGGAAAACTCAAAGGCTGGAGACATCCTGAAGGATGAGAGTGAGATGCCTTTGAGAGCACACAGGTCTGAGGTCTCCTGCTCTTAGTGGGGGGCTCAGTTCTGCGATCTCCTGCTCTTGGTGGGGTCTCAGTTGTGTGGCATCCTGCTCTTGGTGGGGTCTCAGCTGCATACTCAGGTTTGGGTGGGGGTCTCTTGCTCTTGGTGGGGTCTCAGTTACATGCTCAGGTTTGGGTGGGGGGTCTCTTCCTCTTGGTGGGGTCTCAGTTGCAGCTCAGGATTGGGTGATGGTCTCTTGCTCTTCGTGGGGGTCTCAGTCCTGGGGTCTCCTCCTCTTGATGGGGATTCCGTTCTGATTTATTCTGGTTTCCTTGGGGTCTCAGTTCTGGGCTATCCTACTCTTGGTGGGGTCTCAGTTGTGGGGCTTCCTCCTCTTGGTGGGGTCTCAGTTCTGGGGCATCGGGCTGTTGGTGGGGTCACAGTTGCATGGTCAGGTTTGGGTGGGTGGTCTTAGTTCTGTGGCATCCTGATCAGACCTCATCTCAGACCTTGTTTCTTCTGCACATGGAGGGGTCTCAGTTGCTGGCTTAGGATTGAGGTGGGGGTCTTCTGCTCTTAGTGGGGGACTCAGTTGCATCCTCATGTTTTGGGTGAGGGTCTCAGTTGTTTTGCTTACTGCTCTTGATGAGGTCTCCATTGTGGGTCATCCTGCTCTTGGTGGAGTCTCAGTTGTGGGGCTTCCTGCTCTTGGTGGAGTCTCAGTTGCATGCTTAGGTTCGAGTGGGGGGGTCTCCTCTTCTTGGTGGGGTCTCAGTTGCATGCTCAGGATTGGGTGAGGGTCACCTGCTCTTCATGGGGATTTCAGTTCTGGGGTCTCCTGCTCTTGGTGGGAACTCAGTTCTTATTTTTTCTGATCTTGGTGGGGTCTCAGTTCTGGCGTCTACTGCTCTTGGTGGGGTTTCAGTTCTGTGGTCTCCTGGTCTTTGTGGGGTTTCAGTTTTGGGGTCTCCTGCTCTTGGTGGGGTCTCAGTTCTGGGGTCTACTACTCTTGGTGGGCTCTCAATAGTGGGGCTTCCAACCCTTGGTGGGGTTTCAGTTCTGGGGCATCATGCTGTCGGTGGGGTTTATGTTCTAGTGTTAAGGAGGGCCATTGGATCAAATACTTAATTAACCTTGAGATGTAGGGGATAGTGGGAAAATGTCCAATGACATCGTTTCTCGTTACATAAGCCTATTTAAAATACATCATGGACCAACCCACTAATGACCTCATGGACCCACCCACTGGTGACCTCATGGACCAACCCACTGTTAGTGGAAACATTTGAGCATGCTTATAGTAGAGTTGACCACGCCCTTTTTTCCTGGTTGATATAAGCTGGTGCTCTGTTAAAATAAATGCAGTCGGAGCCATTCTCTGATCAAGGAGAGATTCACATCTGACTCTTTGTCTGGTGTCAATTGTTTCATGCCTGCACTTGATCCATATTCATTAGACCAGGAGCAGGCAACTCAGGGACACAGCTAGTGTTCACGCCAACACTGGGGTCTCCTGCTCTTGGTAGGGTCTCAGTTGCATGATAAGGTTTGGGTGGGGGTCTCAGTTCTGGGTTCTACTGCTTCTGGTGGGGTCTCAGTTGCATGCTCAAGTTTTTGATGGGGGTCTTTTGTTCTTAGTAGGGTCTCAGTTGCATGCTCAGGTTTCGGGTGAGGGTCTCAGTTTGGCTTCCTGCTCTTGGTAAGGTCTCAATTCTGGGGTCTCCTGCTCTTGGTGAGGACTCAGGTTTGAACTCTTGTGCACTTGGTGGGGTCTCAGTTGTGGGGCTTCCTGCTCTTGGTGTGGTCTCAGTTTTGAGGTTTTCTGCGCTTGTTTGCTCAAGTTTGGGGTGGGGGTCTTCTTCTCTTAGTGTAGTCTCAGTTGCATGGTCAGGTTTTGGGTGAGAGTCTCAGTTCTGGGGCACCCTGCTTTTGGTGTGGTCTCAGTTCTCGGGTGTTCAGCCCTTGGTCGGGTCTCAGTTGCATCCTCAGGTTTGGATGGGGTCTCAGTTCTGTGGGCTCCTGCTCTTGGTAGGGTCTCAGTTCTGGGGCATTCTGTTGTTGGTGGAGTCTCAGTTGTGAGGTTTCCTGCTCTGGGTGCAGTCTCAGTTCGCTCTTTGTGGGGTGCTCAGTCCTGAGGTCTTTTGCTCTTGTTAGGGACTCAGTTCTGGGGTCTCCTGCTCTTGGTGGGGACTCAGTTGCACGGTCAGGTTTGGGTGGGGGTCTCAGTTCTGGGGACTCCTGCTCTTGGTGGGGTCTGAGTCATGAGGCTTCCTGCTATTGGTGGAGTCTCAGTTGAGGGGCTTTCTGCTCTTTGTGGGGTCTCAGTTGCATGCGCAGGATTGGGTGATGGTCTCTTGCTCTTCATGGGGTTCTCAATTCTGGGGTTTCCTGCTCTTGGAGGGGACTCAGTTCTGATTTATTCTGGTCTTCGTGGGGTCACATTTCTGTGGTATCCTACTCTTGATGGGGTCTCAGTTGTGGGGCTTCCTGGTCTTGGTGGGGTCTCTGTTCTGGGGCATCCAGCTCTTGGTGGCGTCTCAGTTGCATGGTCAGGTTTGATTGGGTAGTCTTAGTTCTGTGGCATCCTGCTCTTGGTAAAGTCTCAGACCGTAGGTCTTCTGCGCTTGGAGGGGTCTCAGTTGCATGCTCAGGTTTGGGGTGGGAGTCTTCTGCTGTTAGTGGGGGTCTCAATTGTTGGGCTTCCTGCTCTTGATGAGGTCTCCATTCTGAGTCATCCTGCTCTTGGTGGGGTCTCAGTTGTAGGGTTCTTGGCAATGTCTCAGTTGCATGTTGCTCAGGTTTGGGTGAGGGTCTCAGTTCTGGGGTCTCCTGCTCTTGGTGGTTGTCTCAGTTTTGGGGTCTCCTGCTCTTGGTGGGGTCTCAGTTCTGGGGTCTCCTGCTCTTGGTCGAGTCTCAGTTGTAAGGTCAAGGTTTGGGTTGGGGTCTCCTGCTCTTGTTGGGGTTTCAGTTTTGGGTTTTACTGCTCTTGGTGGGATCTCAGTTCTGGGGTCTCCTACTCTTGGTGGGGTCTCAGTTGCATGCTCAGTTTTGGGTGGGGGTCTCAGTTCTGGGGTCTCCTGCTCTTGGTGGGATATCAGTTCTGGGGTCTCCTACTCTTGGTGGGGTCTCAGTTCTGGGGTCTGCTGTTCTTAGTGGAATGTCAGTTGTATGGTCAGGTTTTGGGTGGGGGTCTTCTACTCTTGGTGGAGGTTTCAGTTCTGGGGTCTCCTGCTCTTATAGGGATCTCCTGCTCTTGGTGAGTTCTCAGTTGCGTGCTCAGGTTTTTGTGGGGGTCTCAGTTCTGGGGTTTCCTGCTCTTAGTAGGCTCAGTTCTGGGGTCTGCTGCTCTTGATGGGGATTCCGTTCTGATTTATTCTGGTTTCCTTGGGGTCTCAGTTCTGGGCTATCCTACTCTTGGTGGGGTCTCAGTTGTGGGGCTTCCTCCTCTTGGTGGGGTCTCAGTTCTGGGGCATCGGGCTGTTGGTGGGGTCACAGTTGCATGGTCAGGTTTGGGTGGGTGGTCTTAGTTCTGTGGCATCCTGATCAGACCTCATCTCAGACCTTGTTTCTTCTGCACATGGAGGGGTCTCAGTTGCTGGCTTAGGATTGAGGTGGGGGTCTTCTGCTCTTAGTGGGGGACTCAGTTGCATCCTCATGTTTTGGGTGAGGGTCTCAGTTGTTTTGCTTACTGCTCTTGATGAGGTCTCCATTGTGGGTCATCCTGCTCTTGGTGGAGTCTCAGTTGTGGGGCTTCCTGCTCTTGGTGGAGTCTCAGTTGCATGCTTAGGTTCGAGTGGGTGGTCTCCTCTTCTTGGTGGGGTCTCAGTTGCATGCTCAGGATTGGGTGAGGGTCACCTGCTCTTCATGGGGATTTCAGTTCTGGGGTCTCCTGCTCTTGGTGGGAACTCAGTTCTTATTTTTTCTGATCTTGGTGGGGTCTCAGTTCTGGCGTCTACTGCTCTTGGTGGGGTTTCAGTTCTGTGGTCTCCTGGTCTTTGTGGGGTTTCAGTTTTGGGGTCTCCTGCTCTTGGTGGGGTCTCAGTTCTGGGGTCTACTACTCTTGGTGGGCTCTCAATAGTGGGGCTTCCAACCCTTGGTGGGGTTTCAGTTCTGGGGCATCATGCTGTCGGTGGGGTTTATGTTCTAGTGTTAAGGAGGGCCATTGGATCAAATACTTAATTAACCTTGAGATGTAGGGGATAGTGGGAAAATGTCCAATGACATTGTTTCTCGTTACATAAGCCTATTTAAAATACATCATGGACCAACCCACTAATGACCTCATGGACCCACCCACTGGTGACCTCATGGACCAAGCCACTGTTAGTGGAAACATTTGAGCATGCTCATTGTAGAGCTAACCACGCCCTTTTTTCCTGGTTTATATAAGCAGGTGCTCTGTTAAAATAAATGCAGTCGGAGCCATTCTCTGATCAAGGAGAGATTCACATCTGACTCTTTGTCTGGTGTCAATTGTTTCATGCATGCACTTGATCCATATTCATCAGACCAGGAGCAGGCAACTCAGGGACACAGCTAGTGTGTTCACGCCAACAACGGGGTCTCCTGCTCTTGGTAGGGTCTCAGTTGCATGATAAGGTTTGGGTGGGGGTCTCAGTTCTGGGTTCTACTGCTTCTGGTGGGGTCTCAGTTGCATGCTCAAGTTTTTGATGGGGGTCTTTTGTTCTTAGTGGGGTCTCAGTTGCATGCTCAGGTTTCGGGTGAGGGTCTCAGTTTGGCTTCCTGCTCTTGGTGAGGTCTCAATTCTGGGGTCTCCTGCTCTTGGTGAGGACTCAGGTTTGAACTCTTGTGCACTTGGTGGGGTCTCAGTTCTGGGGCACCCTGCTTTTGGTGTTGTCTCAGTTCTCGGGTGTTCAGCCCTTGGTCGGGTCTCAGTTGCATCCTCAGGTTTGGATGGGGTCTCAGTTTTGTGGGCTCCTGCTCTTGGTAGGGTCTCTGTTCTGGGGCATTCTGTTGTTGGTGTAGTCTCAGTTGTGAGGTTTCCTGCTCTGGGTGCGGTCTCAGTTCTCGGGTGTTCAGCCCTTGGTCGGGTCTCAGTTGCATCCTCAGGTTTGGATGGGGTCTCAGTTCTGTGAGCTCCTGCTCTTGGTAGGGTCTCAGTTCTGGGGCATTCTGTTGTTGGTGTAGTCTCAGTTGTGAGGTTTCCTGCTCTGGGTGCAGTCTCAGTTCGCTCTTTGTGGGGTGCTCAGTCCTGAGGTCTTTTGCTCTTGTTAGGGACTCAGTTCTGGGGTCTCCTGCTCTTGGTGGGGACTCAGTTGCACGGTCAGGTTTGGGTGGGGGTCTAAGTTCTGGGGACTCCTGCTCTTGGTGGGGTCTGAGTCATGAGGCTTCCTGCTATTGGTGGAGTCTCAGTTGAGGGGCTTTCTGCTCTTTGTGGGGTCTCAGTTGCATGCGCAGGATTGGGTGATGGTCTCTTGCTCTTCATGGGGGTCTCAATTCTGGGGTTTCCTGCTCTTGGTGGGGACTCAGTTCTGATTTATTCTGGTCTTCGTGGGGTCACATTTTTGTGGTATCCTACTCTTGATGGGGTCTCAGTTGTGGGGCTTCCTGCTCTTGGTGGGGTCTCTGTTCTGTGGCATCCAGCTCTTGGTGGCTTCTCAGTTGCATGGTCAGGTTTGATTGGGTAGTCTTAGTTCTGTGGCATCCTGCTCTTGGTAAAGTCTCAGACCGTAGGTCTTCTGCGCTTGGAGGGGTCTCAGTTGCATGCTCAGGTTTGGGGTGGGAGTCTTCTGCTGTTAGTGGGGGTCTCAGTTGTTGGGCTTCCTGCTCTTGATGAGGTCTCCATTCTGAGTCATCCTGCTCTTGGTGGGGTCTCAGTTGTAGGGTTCTTGGCAATGTCTCAGTTGCATGTTGCTCAGGTTTGGGTGAGGGTCTCAGTTCTGGGGTCTCCTGCTCTTGGTGGTTGTCTCAGTTTTGGGGTCTCCTGCTCTTGGTGGGGTCTCAGTTCTGGGGTCTCAGTTCTGGGGTCTCCTGCTCTTGGTCGAGTCTCAGTTGTAAGGTCAAGGTTTGGGTTGGGGTCTCCTGCTCTTGTTGGGGTTTCAGTTTTGGGTTTTACTGCTCTTGGTGGGGTCTCAGTTCTGGGGTCTCCTACTCTTGGTGGGGTCTCAGTTGCATGCTCAGTTTTGGGTGGGGGTCTCAGTTCTGGGGTCTCTTGCTCTTGGTGGGGTCTCAGATATGGGGTCTCCTACTCTTGGTGGGGTCTCAGTTCTGGGGTCTGCTGTTCTTAGTGGAATGTCAGTTGTATGGTCAGGTTTTGGGTGGGGGTCTTCTACTCTTGGTGGAGGTTTCAGTTCTGGGGTTTCCTGCTCTTAGTAGGCTCAGTTCTGGGGTCTGCTGCTCTTCGCGGTTGTCTCAGTTCTGGGGTCTCCTGCTCTTGGTGGAGTCTCAGTTGTAAGGTCAGGTTTCGGGTGGGGGTCTCCTGCTCTTGTTGGGGTCTCAGTTTGGGGTTATACTGCTCTTGGTGGGTTATCAGTTCTGGGGTCTCCTACTCTTGGTGGGGTCTCAGTTACATGGTTAGGTTTGGGTGGGGGTCTCAGTTCTGGGCTTTCCTGCTCTTGGTGGTTGTCTCAGCTCCAGGGTCTCCTGCTCTTGGGAGGTTCTCAGTTCTGGGGTTTCCTGCTTTTTTGTGTGGTCTCAGTTGCATGCTCAGGTTTTGGTGGGGGTCTCAGTTCTGGGGTCTCCTGCACTATGCTAGGTCTCAGCTGGATGCTCAGGTTTGGGTGGGGGACTCAGTTCTGGGGTCTCCTGCTCTTAGCTCTCAGTTGTAAGGTCAAGTTTCGGGTTGGGGTCTCCTGCTCTTGTTGGGGATCTCAGTTTTGGGTTCTACTGCACTTGGTGGTCTTTCCCCAAAACTGAGACCCCACCAATAGCAGGAGGCCCCAGAACAATACAACTGACACTCCACCAAGACCAGGAGACCCCAGAACTGAGACCCTACTAAGAGCAGGAGACCCCAGAGCAGAGACCCCCACTCAAATCTGCGTATGCAAATGAGACCCTACCAAGAGCAGGAGACCCCAGAACTGAGACCCCACCAAAAGCAGGATACCGCAGAAGTGAGACCCCATCAAGTGCAGGACAGAGCAGAACTGAGACCCCACAAAGAGCAGGAGACCCCAGAACTGAGACCCGACTAAAAGCAGGAGACCCCAGAACT
Source organism: Anomaloglossus baeobatrachus (assembly GCF_048569485.1). Classification (NCBI taxonomy): domain Eukaryota; kingdom Metazoa; phylum Chordata; class Amphibia; order Anura; family Aromobatidae; genus Anomaloglossus; species Anomaloglossus baeobatrachus. The sequence goes on along the minus strand of NC_134357.1, from coordinate 597,193,066 downwards.
AAGATCCACACCCAAACCTGAGCATGTAACTAAGACCTCACCAAGAGCAGGAGACCCCAGAACTGAGACCCGACTAAAAGCAGGAGACCCCAGAACTAAGATCCACACCCACACCTGAGCATGTAACTAAGACCTCACCAAGAGCAGAAGACCCCAGAATTGAGATCCCAACCCAAACCTGAGCATGCAGCTAAGACCTCACCAAGAGCAGGAAACACTAGAACTGAGAACCCACCAAGAAATGGGGAACCTAGAACTAAGACCCTACCAAGAGCAGGAGACCTCAGGGTGGGGTCTTAGTTTTGGGGTCTCCTGCTCTTGGTGGGGTCTCAGTTCTGGGGTCTCGTGCTCTTGGTGGGCTCTCAGTTCTGGGGTCTCCTGCTGTTGGTGGGGTCTCAGTTGTAAGGTCAAGTTTCGGGTTGGGGTCTCCTTCTCTTGTTGGGGTCTCAGTTTTGGGTTCTACTGCACTTGGTGGTCTTTACCCAAAACTGAGACCCCACCAAGAGCAGGAGACCCCAGAACAGAGACTCCCACTCAAACCTGAGCATGCAACTGAGACCCCACCAAGAGCATTAGATCACAGAACTGAGGCCCCACCAAGAGTAGGAGACCCCAGAACTGAGACCCCAACAAAAGCAGGAGACCCCCACCCAAAACCTGACCTTACAACTGAGACTCCACCAAGAGCAGGAGACCCCAGAACTGAGACCTTCACCCAAACCTGAGCATGCAACTGAGACCTCACCAAGAGCAGGAGGCACAAGAACTGAGACAACTTTCAAGAGCAGGAGACCCCAGAAATGAGACCTCCACCCACACCTGAACATGCAAGTGATATCCCACCAAGAGTAGGAGACCCCAGAACTGAGACCCCAACAAGAGCAATAGAACTCAAAACGGAGACCCCAACAACAGTAGGAGACCCTCACCTGAAACTTGACCTTACAACTGAGACTCCACCAAGAGCAGGAGACCCCAGAACTAAGCAACTGCCAAGAGTAGGAGACCCCAGAACTGACACTTCCACCAAGAGTAGAAAACCCCACCCGAAACCTGACCATACAACTGACACTCCACCAAGACCAGGAGACCCCAGAACTGAGACCCCACAAAGAGCAGGAGACCCCAGAGCAGAGACGCCCCCTCAAACCTGCGTATGTAACTGAGACCCCACCAAGAGCAGGAGACCCCAGAACTGAGACCCCACCAAAAGCAGGAGACCCCAGAATTGAGACCCAATCATGAGCAGGAGACCCCAGAACTGAGACCTGACTAAGAGCAGGAGACCCCAGAACTGAGACCCACACCCAAACCTGAGCATGTAACTAAGACCTCACCAAGAGCAGGAGACCCCAGAACTGAGATCCCCACCCAAACCTGAGCATGCAGCTAAGACCTCACCAAGAGCAGTAAACACTAGAACTGAGAACCCACCAAGAGGAGGGGACCCCAGAACTGAGACCCCAGGAGACCTCAGGGTGGGGTCTCAGTTTTGGGTCCTACTGCACTTGGTGGTCTTTACCCAAAACTGAGACCCCACCAAGAGTAGGAGACCCCAGAACAGAGACTCCCACTCAAACCTGAGCATGCAACTGAGACCCCACCAAGAGCAGGAGATCACAGAACTGAGGCCCCACCAAGAGTAGGAGACCCCAGAACTGAGACCCCAACAAAAGCAGGAGACCCCCACCCGAAACCTGACCCTACAACTGAGACTCCACCAAGAGCAGGAGACCCAAGAACTGAGACCTCCACCAAAACCTGAGCATGCAACTGAGACCTCACCAAGAGTAGGAGACCCCAGAACTGAGACCCCAACAAGAACTGAGACAACTTTCAAGAGCAGGAGACCCCAGAACTGAAACCTCCACCCAAACCTGAACATGCAAGTGATATCCCACCAAGAGTAGGAGACCCCAGAACTGAGACCCCAACAAGAGCAATAGAACTCAAAACGGAGACCCCCAACAACAGTAGGAGACCCTCACCTGAAACTTGACCTTACAACTGAGACTCCACCAAGAGCAGGAGACATCAGAACTGAGCAACTGCCAAGAGTAGGAGACCCCAGAACTGACACTTCCACCAAGAGTAGAAAACCCCACCCGAAACCTGACCATACAACTGACAGTCCACCAAGACCAGGAGACCCCAGAACTGAGACCCCAACAAAAGCAGGAGACCCCCACCCGAAACCTGACCTTACAAATGAGACTCCACCAAGAGCAGGAGACGCCAGAACTGAGACCTCCACCCAAACCTGAACATGCAAGTGATATCCCACCAAGAGTAGGAGACCCCAGAACTGAGACCCCAACAAGAGCAATAGAACTCAAAACGGAGACCCCAACAACAGTAGGAGACCCTCACCTGAAACTTGACCTTACAACTGAGACTCCACCAAGAGCAGGAGACACCAGAACTGAGCAACTGCCAAGAGTAGGAGACCCCAGAACTGACACTTCCACCAAGAGTAGAAAACCCCACCCGAAACCTGACCATACAACTGACACTCCACCAAGACCAGGAGACCCCAGAACTGAGACCCCACAAAGAGCAGGAGACCCCAGAGCAGAGACATCCCCTCAAACCTGCGTATGTAACTGAGACCCCACCAAGAGCAGGAGACCCCAGAAGTGAGACCCCATCATGAGTAGGAGACCCCAGAACTGAGACCTGACTAAGAGCAGGAGACCCCAGAACTGAGACCAACACCCAAACCTGAGCATGCAGCTAAGACCTCACCAAGAGCAGTAAACACTAGAACTGAGAACCCACCAAGAGGAGGGGACCCCAGAATTGAGACCCCACCAAGAGCAGGAGACCTCAGGGTGGGGTCTCAGTTTTGGGTTCTACTGCACTTGGTGGTCTTTACCCAAAACTGAGACCCCACCAAGAGCAGGAGACCCCAGAACAGAGACTCCCACTCAAACCTGAGCATGCAACTGAGACCCCACCAAGAGCAGGAGATCACAGAACTGAGACCCCACCAAGAGTAGGAGACCCCAGAACTGAGACCCCAACAAAAGCAGGAGACCCCCACCCGAAACCTGACCTTACAACTGAGACTCCACCAAGAGCAGGAGACCCCAGAACTTAGACCTCCACCCAAACCTGAGCATGCAACTGAGACCTCACCAAGAGCAGGAGGCACAAGAACTGAGACAACTTTCAAGAGCAGGAGACCCCAGAACTGAAACCTCCACCCACACCTGAACATGCAAGTGATATCCCACCAAGAGTAGGAGACCCCAGAACTGAGACCCCAACAAGAGCAATAGAACTCAAAACGGAGACCCCAACAACAGTATGAGACCCTCACCTGAAACTTGACCTTACAACTGAGACTCCACCAAGAGCAGGAGACAGAACTGAGCAACTGCCAAGAGTAGGAGACACCAGAACTGACACTTCCACCAAGAGTAGAACACCCCACCCGAAACCTGACCATACAACTGACAGTCCACCAAGACCAGGAGACCCCAGAACTGAGACCCCACAAAGAGCAGGAGACCCCAGAGCAGAGACGCCCCCTCAAACCTGCGTATGTAACTGAGACCCCACCAAGAGCAGGAAACGCCAGAACTGAGACCCCACCAAAAGCAGGAGACCCCAGAACTGAGACCTGACGAAGAGCAGGAGACCCCAGAACTGAGACCCACACCCAAACCTGAGCATGTAACTAAGACCTCACCAAGAGCAGGAGACCCCAGAACTGAGATCCCCACCCAAACCTGAGCATGCAGCTAAGACCTCACCAAGAGCAGTAAACACTAGAACTGAGAATCCACCAAGAGGAGGGGACCCCAGAACTGAGACCCCACCAAGAGCAGGAGACCTCAGAGTGGGGTCTCAGTTTTGGGGTCTCCTGCTCTTGGTGGGGCTTTAGTTCTGGGGTCTGAGTTCTGGGGTCTTGTGCTCTTGGTGAGGTCTCAGTTCTGGGGTCTCCTGCTCTTGGAGGATTCTCAGTTCTTGGGTCTCAGGTCTAAGGTCTCCTGCTCTTGGTGGGGTCTCAGTTCTGGGGTCTCGTGCTCTTGGTGGGGTCTCGGTTCTGGGGTCTCGTGCTCTTGGTGGGGTCTCGGTTCTGGGGTCTCGTGCTCTTGGTGGGGTCTCGGTTCTTGGGTCTCGTGCTCTTGGTGGGGTCTCAGTTCTGGGGTCTCCTGCTCTTGGTGGGGTCTCAGTTGCATGCTCAGGTTTGAGTGGGAGTCTCTGTTCTGGGGTCTCCTGCTCTTGGTGGGGCCTCAGTTCTGGGGTCTCAGTTCTGGCGTCTCGTGCTCTTGGTGGGGTCTCAGTCCTGGGGTCTCAGTTTTGGGGTCTCCTGCTCTTGATGGGGCCTCAGTTCTGGGGTCTCCTGCTCTTGGTGGGGTCTCAGTTCTGAGGTCTCCTGCTCTTGGTGGGGTCTCAGTCTTGGTGTCTCAGTTCTGGGGTCTCGTGCTCTTGGTGGGGTCTCAGTTCTGGGGTCTCCTGCTCTTGGTGGGGTCTCAGTTATGTGGTCTTAGTTCTGGGGTCTCGTGCTCTTGGTGGGGTCTCAGTTTTGGGGTCTCCTGCTCTTGGTGGGGTCTCAGTTCTGGGGTCTCCTGCTCTTGGTGGGGTCTCAGCTCTGGCGTCTCCTGCACTTGGTGGGGTCTCAGTTCTGTGTTCTCAGTTCTCGGGTCTCCTGCTCTTGGAGGGGTCTCAGTTCTGGGGTCTCCTGCTCTTGGTGGGGTCTCAGCTCTGGCGTCTCCTGCTCTTGGTGGGGTCTCAGTTCTGTGGTCTCAGTTCTGGGGTCTCGTGCTCTTGGTGGGGTCTCAGCGGTGGGGTCTCAGTTCTGGGGTCTCCTGCTCTTGGTGGGGTCTCTGCTCTGGGGTCTTCTGCTCTTTGTGGGGTCTCAGTTCTGGGGTCTCCTGCTCTTGGTGGGGTCTCAGCTCTGGGGTCTACTGCTCTTGATGGGGTCTCAGTTCTGGGGTCTCCTGCTCCTGATGGGGTCTCAGTTTTGGGGTCTCCTGCTCTTGGTGGGGTCTCAGTTCTGTGGTCTCAGTTCTGGGGTCTCCTGCTCTTGGTGGGGTTCTCAGTTCTGGGGTCTCAGTTCTGGGGTCTTGTGCTCTTGTTGGGGTCTCAGTTCTGGGGTCTCCTGCTCTTGGTGGGGTCTCGGCTCTGGGGTCTTCTGCTCTTGATGGGGTCTCAGTTCTGGGGTCTCCTGCTCTTGGGGTCTCAGTTCTGTGGTCTCAGTTCTGGGGTCTCCTGCTTTTGGTGGGGTCTCGGCTCTGGGGTCTTCTGCTCTTGATGGGGTCTCAGTTCTGGGGTCTACTGCTCTTGGTGGGGTCTCAGTACTGGGGTCTCCTGCTTTTGGTGGGGTATCAGTTCTGGGGTCTCGTCCTCTTGGTGGGGTCTCAGTTCTGGGGTCTCCTGCTCTTGGTGGGGGTCTTAGTTCCGGGGTCTCGTGCTCTTGGTGGGGTCTCAGCTCTGGGGTCTCCTGGTCTTGGTGGGGTCTCAGCTCTGGTGTCTCCTGCTCTTGGTGGGGGTCTCCTGCTCTTGGTAGGGTCTCAGTTCTGGGGTCTCCTGCTCTTGGTGGGGTCTCAGCTCTGTGGTCTCCTGCTCTTGGTGATGTCTCAGTTCTGGGGTCTCCTGCTGTTGGTGGGGTCTCAGTTCTGTGGTTTCCTGCTCTTGGTGGGGTCTCAGCTCTGTGGTTTCCTGCTCTTGGTGGGGTCTCAGTTCTTGCGTCTCCTGCTATTGGTGGGGGTCTCCTGCTCTTGGTGGGGTCTCAGTTCTGGGGTCTCCTGCTCTTGGTGGGGTCTCAGTTCTGGGGTCTCGTGCTCTTGGTGGGGTCTCAGCTCTGGCGTCTCGTGCTCTTGGTGGGGGTCTCCTGCTCTTGGTGGGGTCTCAGCTCTGGAGTCTCCTGCTCTTGGTGGGGTCTCAGTTCTGGGGTCTCCTGCTCTTGGTGGGGTCTCAGTTCTGGGGTCTCGTGCTCTTGGTGGGGTCTCAGCTCTGGCGTCTCGTGCTCTTGGTGGGGGTCTCCTGCTCTTGGTGGGGTCTCAGCTCTGGAGTCTCCTGCTCTTGGTGGGGTCTCAGCTCTGGTGTCTCCTGCTCTTGGTGGGGGTCTCCTGCTCTTGGTGGGGGTCTCCTGCTCTTGGTGGGGTCTCAGCTCTGGGGTCTCCTGCTCTTGGTGGGTTCTCAGTTTTGGTGTCTCCTGCTCTTGGTGGGGGTCTCAGCTCTGGGGGTCTCAGCTCTGGGGTCTTCTGCTCTTGGTGGGGTCTCAGCTCTGGGGTCTCCTGCTCTTGGTGGGGTCTCACTTCTGGGGTCTTCTGCTCTTGGTGGGGTCTCAGCTCTGGGGTCTCCCACTCTTGGTGGGGTCTCAGCTCTGGCATCTCCTGCTCTTGGTGGGGTCTCAGCTCTGGGGTCTCCTGCTCTTGGTGGGGTCACAGTTCTGGGGTCTTCTGCTCTTGGTGGGGGGTCTCCTGCTCTTGGTGGGGTCTCAGCTCTGGGGTCTTCTGCTCTTGGTGGGTTCTCAGTTTTGGCGTCTCCTGCTCTTGGTGGGGTCTCAGCTGTGGCGTCTCCTGCTCTTGGTGGGGGTCTCCTGCTCTTGGTGGGGGTCTCCTGCTCTTGGTGGGGTCTCAGCTCTGGGGTCTCCTGCTCTTGGTGGGTTCTCAGTTTTGGTGTCTCCTGCTCTTGGTGGGGGTCTCAGCTCTGGGGGTCTTCTGCTCTTGGTGGGGTCTCAGCTCTGGGGTCTCCTGCTCTTGGTGGGGTCTCACTTCTGGGGTCTTCTGCTCTTGGTGGGGTCTCAGCTCTGGGGTCTCCCGCTCTTGGTGGGGGTCTCCTGCTCTTGGTGGGGTCACAGTTCTGGGGTCTTCTGCTCTTGGTGGGGGGTCTCCTGCTCTTGGTGGGGTCTCAGTTCTGGGGTCTCCTGCTCTTGGTGGGGTCTCAGTTCTGGGGTCTCGTGCTCTTGGTGGGGTCTCAGCTCTGGCGTCTCGTGCTCTTGGTGGGGGTCTCCTGCTCTTGGTGGGGTCTCAGCTCTGGAGTCTCCTGCTCTTGGTGGGGTCTCAGTTCTGGGGTCTCCTGCTCTTGGTGGGGTCTCAGTTCTGGGGTCTCGTGCTCTTGGTGGGGTCTCAGCTCTGGCGTCTCGTGCTCTTGGTGGGGGTCTCCTGCTCTTGGTGGGGTCTCAGCTCTGGAGTCTCCTGCTCTTGGTGGGGTCTCAGCTCTGGTGTCTCCTGCTCTTGGTGGGGGTCTCCTGCTCTTGGTGGGGGTCTCCTGCTCTTGGTGGGGTCTCAGCTCTGGGGTCTCCTGCTCTTGGTGGGTTCTCAGTTTTGGTGTCTCCTGCTCTTGGTGGGGGTCTCAGCTCTGGGGGTCTCAGCTCTGGGGTCTTCTGCTCTTGGTGGGGTCTCAGCTCTGGGGTCTCCTGCTCTTGGTGGGGTCTCACTTCTGGGGTCTTCTGCTCTTGGTGGGGTCTCAGCTCTGGGGTCTCCCACTCTTGGTGGGGTCTCAGCTCTGGCATCTCCTGCTCTTGGTGGGGTCTCAGCTCTGGGGTCTCCTGCTCTTGGTGGGGTCACAGTTCTGGGGTCTTCTGCTCTTGGTGGGGGGTCTCCTGCTCTTGGTGGGGTCTCAGCTCTGGGGTCTTCTGCTCTTGGTGGGTTCTCAGTTTTGGCGTCTCCTGCTCTTGGTGGGGTCTCAGCTGTGGCGTCTCCTGCTCTTGGTGGGGGTCTCCTGCTCTTGGTGGGGGTCTCCTGCTCTTGGTGGGGTCTCAGCTCTGGGGTCTCCTGCTCTTGGTGGGTTCTCAGTTTTGGTGTCTCCTGCTCTTGGTGGGGGTCTCAGCTCTGGGGGTCTTCTGCTCTTGGTGGGGTCTCAGCTCTGGGGTCTCCTGCTCTTGGTGGGGTCTCACTTCTGGGGTCTTCTGCTCTTGGTGGGGTCTCAGCTCTGGGGTCTCCCGCTCTTGGTGGGGGTCTCCTGCTCTTGGTGGGGTCACAGTTCTGGGGTCTTCTGCTCTTGGTGGGGGGTCTCCTGCTCTTGGTGGGGTCTCAGCTCTGGGGTCTCCTGCTCTTGGTGGGGTCTCAGCTCTGGAGTCTTCTGCTCTTGGTGGGGTCTCAGCTGTGGCGTCTCCTGCGCTTGGTGGGGGTCTCCTGCTCTTGGTGGGGTCTCACTGGCATGCTCAGGTTTGGGTGGGGGTCTCCGTGGTGGGCGGGTCCTCTCCTGTGTAATGTGTGTGGCGGTCGGGGGGGCGCTGGAGCTGCAGGAGACTGATGTCAGCCGCTCGGATCATTCTGCCGGAGTCTGCGGCTCGGAGCAGATGGACGCTGCAGCCTCCTCCACAGGGACCGCCCGCAGCAGCAGAGCCCGGCAGCCGGGGACCGGCCACCACTGACCCGAGGATGAGATCGCCTGCAGAGGTGAGAAGTCTCCAGGGGGAGCAGAGACATGGGGGATCCCCTGCAGAGGTGAGAAGTCTCCAGGGGGAGCAGAGACATGGGGGATCCCCTGCAGAGGTCAGCAGTCCGCAGGTGGAGCAGAGTCATGGGGGATCCCCTGCAGAGGTCAGCAGTCCGCAGGTGGAGCAGAGTGATGGGGGATCCCCTGCAGAGGTCAGCAGTCCGCAGGTGGAGCAGAGTCATGGGGGATCGCCTGCAGAGGTCAGCAGTCCGCAGGTGGAGCAGAGACATGGGGGATCCCCTGCAGAGGTCAGCAGTCCGCAGGTGGAGCAGAGACATGGGGGATCCCCTGCAGAGGTCAGCAGTCCGCAGGTGGAGCAGAGACATGGGGGATCCCCTGCAGAGGTCAGCAGTCCGCAGGTGGAGCAGAGACATGGGGGATCCCCTGCAGAGGTCAGCAGTCCGCAGGTGGAGCAGAGTCATGGGGGATCGCCTGCAGAGGTCAGCAGTCCGCAGGTGGAGCAGAGTCATGGGGGATCGCCTGCAGAGGTCAGATGTCTGCAGGTGGAGCAGAGTCATGGGGGATCCCCTGCAGAGGTCAGAAGTCCGCAGGTGGAGCAGAGACATGGGGGATCGCCTGCAGAGGTCAGAAGTCTCCAGGGGGAGCAGAGTGATGGGGAATCCCCTGCAGAGGTCAGATGTCTGCAGGTGGAGCAGAGTGATGGGGGATTCCCTGCAGAGGTCAGCAGTCCGCAGGTGGAGCAGAGTGATGGGGGATTCCCTGCAGAGGTCAGCAGTCCGCAGGTGGAGCAGAGTGATGGGGGATCCCCTGCTGAGGTCAGCAGTCCGCAGGTGGAGCAGAGTAATGGGGGATTCCCTGCAGAGGTCAGCAGTCCGCAGGTGGAGCAGAGTCATGGGGGATCCCCTGCAGAGGTCAGCAGTCCGCAGGTGGAGCAGAGTCATGGGGGATCCCCTGCAGAGGTCAGCAGTCCGCAGGTGGAGCAGAGTGATGGGGGATTCCCTGCAGAGGTCAGCAGTCCGCAGGTGGAGCAGAGTGATGGGGGATTCCCTGCAGAGGTCAGCAGTCCGCAGGTGGAGCAGAGTGATGGGGGGTTCCCTGCAGAGGTCAGCAGTCCGCAGGTGGAGCAGAGTCATGGGGGATCCCCTGCAGAGGTCAGCAGTCCGCAGGTGGAGCAGAGTGATGAGGGATTCCCTGCAGAGGTCAGCAGTCCGCAGGTGGAGCAGAGTGATGGGGGATTCCCTGCAGAGGTCAGCAGTCCGCAGGTGGAGCAGAGTGATGGGGGATTCCCTGCAGAGGTCAGCAGTCCGCAGGTGGAGCAGAGTCATGGGGGATCCCCTGCAGAGGTCAGCAGTCCGCAGGTGGAGCAGAGTGATGGGGGATTCCCTGCAGAGGTCAGCAGTCCGCAGGTGGAGCAGAGTGATGGGGGATTCCCTGCAGAGGTCAGCAGTCCGCAGGTGGAGCAGAGTGATGGGGGATTCCCTGCAGAGGTCAGCAGTCCACAGGTGGAGCAGAGTGATGGGGGATTCCCTGCAGAGGTCAGCAGTCCGCAGGTGGAGCAGAGTGATGGGGGATTCCCTGCAGAGGTCAGCAGTCCGCAGGTGGAGCAGAGTGATGGGGGATTCCCTGCAGAGGTCAGCAGTCCGCAGGTGGAGCAGAGTGATGGGGGATCCCCTGCAGAGGTCAGCAGTCCGCAGGTGGAGCAGAGTGATGGGGGATCCCCTGCAGAGGTCAGCAGTCCGCAGGTGGAGCAGAGTGATGGGGGATTCCCTGCAGAGGTCAGCAGTCCGCAGGTGGAGCATAACGGAAGGTTTCCAGCTCCGAGCTGTTCCCCTTCAGAAGTTACTGGTCAGGATGGCTGCAGTGTCCAGTGCTCCCCAGCAGGGCTAGACACCCCCCATGTGGTGCAGCATAGCATTGCCCCCCAGTGCTCCCCAGCAGGGCTAGACACCCCCCATGTGATGCACAATAGCTTTGCCCCCCAGTGCTCCCCAGCAGGGCTAGACACCCCCCATGTGATGCAGCATAGCTTTGCCCCCCAGTGCTCCCCAGCAGTGGACGGTTTCTCCCTGGAACTGATGAGTTGCTCCCCAGCAGGTGACAATTGCTCCCTGGCAGTGAGCGGTTGGTCCCCATCAGTGATGACTTGCTCCTCAGCAGTGAATAGTTGCTCCTCAAGTGTGGGCGGTTGCTCCCCGGCAGTGACGAGTTGCTCCCCGCCAGTGATGACTTGCTCCTCAGCAGTGGATGGTTGCTGCCCACCAGTGAAGAGTTGCTCCTCAGCTGTGGATGGTTGCTCTTCGCCAGTGAAGAGTTGCTCCCCAGCAGTGAGCGGTTGCTCCCCGGCAGTGATGACTTGCTCCCCAGCAGTGGATGGTTGCTCCCCACCAGTGATGACTTGCTCCCCGGCAGTGATGACTTGCTCCCCAGCAGTGGATGGTTGCTCCCCGCCAGTGAAGAGTTGCTCCCCAGCAGTGGATGGTTGCTCCCCGCCAGTGAAGAGTTGCTCCTTGGCAGTGATGACTTGCTCCTCAACAGTGGATGGTTGCTCCCCGCCAGTGAAGAGTTGCTCCCCAGCTGTGGGCGGTTGCTCCCCGCCAGTGAAGAGTTGCTCCCTGGCAGTGAAGAGTTACTCCCCAGTTGTGGGCGGTTGCTCCCCGCCAGTGAAGAGTTGCTCCCTGTCAGTGAAGAGTTACTCCCCAGTTGTGGGCGGTTGCTCCCCGCCAGTGATGAGTTGCTCCCTGGCAGTGAAGACTTACTCCCCAGCTGTGGGTGGTTGCTCCCCAGCAGTGGATGGTTGCTCCCCGCCAGTGATGAGTTGCTCCCCAGCAGTGGATGGTTGCCCCCCAGCTGTGGGTGGTTGCCCCCCAGCAGTGGATGGTTGCTCCCCGCCAGTCATGAGTTGCTCCCCGCCAGTGATGAGTTGCTCCCCAACAGTGGATGGTTGCTCCCCGGCAGTGATGAGTTGCTCCCCGGCAGTGATGAGTTGCTCCCCAGCTGTGGGCAGTTGCTCCCCAGCAGTGGATGGTTGCTCCCCGCCAGTGAAGAGTTGCTCCCCAGCAGTGGATGGTTGCTCCCCGGCAGTGATGACTTGCTCCCCGGCAGTGATGACTTGCTCCCCGGCTGTGGGTGGTTGCTCCCCACCAGTGAAGAGTTGCTCCCCGGCAGTGGATGGTTGCTCCCCGGCAGTGGATGGTTGCTCCCCGGCAGTGATGAGTTGCTCCCCGGCAGTGATGAGTTGCTCCCCAGCGGTGATGAGTTGCTCTCAGGCGGAGCACATTGAGGTTTTGGAGTCTTCGGATGTCGCACCTGTGACCGCGGTAAGTCGTATTTTGTGCCTCATAATCGGATGTTCCTACTTTAGCGCTAAGTTTAGCTGTGGGGGATTACACCCCCCCTCCCGTAGAGACTTAACCCTTATGTGTTTGGGTTGGGAATGTCTGTAATCTGGAGATGGAAGTCGGGTATATGATCATTATTACACCCGTGCGCCCCTTTACCGCCAGTCACTGCTCCCTAGAATACCACCCCCCTGATCCGAGACCACCCCATACACACAGGATACCCCCATACACTGATAGACGTCACACACAGGAGAACCCCCCCACACTGATAGACGTCACACACAGGAGAAGCCCCCACACTGATAGATCTCACACACAGGAGAAGCCCCCACTGATAGACATTACACACAGGAGATCCCCCCACTGATAGACGTCACACACAGGAGAAACCCCTCCACTGATAGATGTCACACACAGGATACCCCCACACACTGATAGACATCACACACAGGAGAACCCCCCGCACTGATAGACGTCACACACAGGAGAACCCCCCACACTGATAGACGTCACACACAGGAGAACCCCCCACACTGATAGACGCCACACACAGGAGAACCCCCCACACTGATAGACGTCACACACAGGAGAACCCCCCACACTGATAGACGTCACACACAGGAGAACCCCCCACACTGATAGACATCACACACAGGAGATCCCCCCACACTGATAGACGTCACACACAGGAGAACCCCCCACACTGATAGACGTCACACACAGGAGAACCCCCCCCACTGATAGACGTCACACACAGGAGAACCCCCCACACTGATAGACGTCACACACAGGAGAACCCCCCACACTGATAGACGTCACACACAGGAGAACCCCCCACACTGATAGACATCACACACAGGAGATCCCCCCACACTGATAGACGTCACACACAGGAGAACCCCCCACACTGATAGACATCACACACAGGAGAACCCCCCGCACTGATAGACGTCACACACAGGAGAACCCCCCACACTGATAGACATCACACACAGGAGAACCCCCCGCACTGATAGACGTCACACACAGGAGAACACCCAACACTGATAGATGTCACACACAGGAGAACACCCCCACTGATAGACGTCACACACAGGAGAACCCCCCACACTGATAGACATCACACACAGGAGAACCCCCCGCACTGATAGACGTCACACACAGGAGAACCCCCCACACTGATAGACATCACACACAGGAGAACCCCCCGCACTGATAGACGTCACACACAGGAGAACCCCCCGCACTGATAGACGTCACACACAGGAGAACCCCCCACACTGATAGACATCACACACAGGAGAACCCCCCGCACTGATAGACGTCACACACAGGAGAACCCCCCACACTGATAGACGTCACACACAGGAGAACCCCCCCACACTGATAGACGTCACACACAGGAGAACCCCCCACACTGATAGATGTTACACACAGGAGATACCCCCACATTGATAGACGTCACACACAGGAGAACCCCCCACACTGATAGACATCACACACAGGAGAACCCCCCCACTGATAGACATCACACACAGGAGAACACCCAACACTGATAGATGTCACACACAGGAGAACACCCCCACTGATAGACGTCACACACAGGAGAACCCCCCTCCACTGATAGATCTCACACACAGGAGAACCCCCTCCACTGATAGACATCACACACAGGAGAACCCCCTCCACTGATAGATGTCACACACAGGAGAAACCCCTCCACTGATAGACGTCACACAAAGGAGAACCCCCCATGGATAGACATCACACACAGAAGAACCCCCCCACTGATAGATGTCACACACAGGAGAAACCCCTCCACTGATAGATGTCACACACAGGAGAACCCCCCATGGATAGACATCACACATAGAAGAACCCCCCCACTGATAGACATCACACACAGGAGATCCCCCCCACTGATAGACATCACACACAGGAGAACCCCTTCCCCACTGATAGACATCACACACAGGAGATCCCCCCACTGATAGACATCACACACAGGAGAACCCCCCACACTGATAGACATCACACACAGGAGAAACCCCTCCACTGATAGATGTCACACACAGGAGAACCCCCTCCACTGATAGACATCACACACAGGAGAACCCCCTCCACTGATAGATGTCACACACAGGAGAAACCCCTCCACTGATAGACATCACACACAGGAGATCCCCCCCCACACTGATAGACATCACACACAGGAGAACCCCCCCACTGATAGATGTTACACACAGGAGAACCCCCCACTGATAGACATCACACACAGGAGAAGCCCCCCATGGATAGACGTCACACACAGGAGAACCCCTACCCCACTCATAGACGTCACACACAGGAGAACCCCCCCCCCCACTGATAGACATCACACACAGGATAACCCCCCCACTGATAGACATCACACGCAGGAAAACCCCCCACTGATAGACCTCACACACAGGAGATCCCCCCACTGATAGACGTCACACACAGGAGAACCCCCCACACTGATAGATGTCACACACAGGAGAACCCCTTCCCCACTGATAGACATCACACACAGGAGAACGCCCCACACTGATAGACATCACACACAGGAGAACCCCCCACACTGATAGACATCACACACAGGAGATTCCCCCACACTGATAGACATCACACACAGGAGAACCCCCCACACTGATAGACGTCACACACAGGAGAACCCCCCACACTGATAGATGTTACACACAGGAGATCCCCCCACACTGATAGACATCACACACAGGAGAACGCCCCCACTGATAGACGTCATACATAGGAGATCCCCCCCCCCACACTGATAGACATCACACACAGGAGATACCCCCCGCACTGATAGACGTCATACACAGGAGAACCCCCCCCACAATGATAAAGTCACACACAGGAGATGACCAATATCTGATAGCCTGAATCCATCATGTATCCAATAAACCTATTATGTATCTTACGACCTGTATCCTGACGATTTATGTATCCATCATGTATGCAACGACATGTATCCACCATGTACCCGACGACCTTTATTCATAATGTATACGATGACCTGTATGTGACAACCTATATCTATCATGTATCTAATGACCTGTATCCAGCATGTATCCGATGCCCTGTATCTGATGACCTTTGATGACTTGTATCCTTCATGTTCATGACAACCTGTATCCATCATGTATCCGATGACCTGAATCCATCATGTATCTGATGACCTGTATCAATCATGTACCTGATGACCTGTATCAATCATGTAAATGATGACCTGTATCCATCATGTGTCTGATGACCTGTATCCATCATGTATCCGATGACCTGTATCCATCATGTGTCTGTTATCCTGTATCCATCATGTATCCTATGACCTGTATCCATCATGTATCTGATGACCTGTATCCATCATGTATCCTATGACCTGTATCCATCATGTATCCTATGACCTGTATCCATCATGTATCCTATGACCTATACCCATCATTTATCCTATGACCTGTATCCATCATGTATCCTATGACCTGTATCCATCATGTATCCTATGACCTGTATCCATCATGTATCTGATGACCTGTATCCATCATGTATCCTATGACCTGTATCCATCATGTATCCTATGACCTGTATCCATCATGTATCCTATGACCTATACCCATCATTTATCCTATGACCTGTATCCATCATGTATCCGATGACCTGTATCCATCATGTATCCGATGACCTGTATCCATCATGTATCCGATGACCTGTATCCATCATGTATCCGATGACCTGTATCCATCATGTATCCTATGACCTGTATCCATCATGTATCTGATGACCTGTATCCATCATGTACCTGATGACCTGTATCCATCATGTATCTGATGACCTTTATCCATCATGTATTTGATGACCTGTATCCATCATGTATCTGATGACCTGTATCCATCATGTACCTGATGACCTGTATCCATCATGTATCCTATGACCTGTATCCATCATGTATCCTATGACCTGTATCCATCATGTATCCGATGACCTGTATCCATCATGTATCCGATGACCTGTATCCATCATGTATACGATGACCTGTATCCATCATGTACCTGATGACCTGTATCCATCATCTATCTGATGACCTGTATCCATCATGTATCCGATGACCTGTATCCATCATGTATCCAACAATCTGTATTTATCATGTATCTGATGACCTGTATCCATCATGCGTCTGTTATCCTGTATCCATCATGTGTCTGATGACTTGTATCCATCAAGTAGCCGATGACCTGTATCCATCATGTATCCGATGACCTGTATCCATCATGTATCCGATGACCTGTATCCATCATGTATCCGATGACCTGTTCCATCATGTATCCGATGACCTGTATCCATCATGTATTCGATGACCTGTATCTATCTTGTATCCGACAACCTGTATCCATCGTGTATCCAATGACCTGTATCCATCGTGTATCTGACCACTTCCATCCGTCATGTATTCGACGACCTGTATCTGACGATCTTTATCAATTATGTATCTGATGACCTGTATCCATCATGTACCTGATGACCTGTATCCATCATGTATCTGATGACCTGTATCCATCAAGTATCTGATGACCTGTATCCATCATGTATCTGATGACCTGTATCCATCATGTACCTGATGACCTGTATCCATCATGTATCTGGTGACCGGTATCCATCATGTGTCTGATGACCTGTATCCATCATGTATCTGATGACCTGTATCCATCATGTATCTGATGACCTGTATCCATCATGTATCTGATGACCTGTATCCATCATGTATCTGATGACCTGTATCCATCATGTACCTGATGACCTGTATCCATCATGTCTGATGACCTGTATCCATCATGAATCCAATGACCTGTATCCATCATGTGTCTGATGACCTGTATGCATCATGTACCTGATGACCTGTATCCATCATGTATCTGATGACCTGTATCCATCATGTATCTGTGACCTGTATCCATCATGTATCTGATGACCTGTATCCATCATGTATCTGATGACCTGTATCCATCATGTGTCTGATGACCTGTATCCATCATGTGTCTGATGACCTGTATCCATCATGTGTCTGATGACCTGTAACCATCATGTACCTGATGACCTGTAACCATCATGTACCTGATGACGTGTATCCATCATATATCTGATGACCTGTATCCATCATATATCTGATGACCTGTATCCATCATGTATCTGATGACCTGTATCCATCATGTATCTGATGACCTGTATCCATCATGTACCTGATGACCTGTATCCATCATGTACCTGATGACCTGTATCCATCATGTATCCTATGACCTGTATCCATCATGTATCCGATGACCTCTATCCATCATGTATCCGACAACTTGTATCCATCGTGTATCTGACCACTTCCATCCGTCATGTATCCGATGACCTGTATCTGACGATCTTTATCTAATATGTATCTGATGACCTGTATCCATCATGTACCTGATGATCTGTATCCATCATGTATCTGATGACCTGTATCCATCATGTATCTGATGACCTGTATCCATCATGTATCTGATGACCTGTATCCATCATGTACCTGATGACCTGTATCCATCATGTATCTGATGACCTGTATCCATCATGTATCTGATGACCTGTATCCATCATGTATCTGATGACCTGTATCCATCATGTATCTGATGACCTGTATCCATCATGTATCTGATGACCTGTATCCATCATGTACCTGATGACCTGTATCCATCATGTATCTGATGACCTGTATCCATCATGTACCTGATGACCTGTATCCATCATGTATCTGATGACCTGTATCCATCATGTATCTGATGACCTGTATCCATCATGTACCTGATGACCTGTATCCATCATGTGTCTGATGACCTGTATCCATCATGTGTCTGATGACCTGTATCCATCATGTATCTGATGACCTTTATCCATCATGTGCCTGATGACCTGTATCCATCATGTGCCTGATGACCTGTATCCATCATGTATCTGATGACCTGTATCCATCATGTATCTGATGACCTGTATCCATAATGTATCTGATTACCTGTATCCATCATGTATCCGATGACCTGCATCCATCATGTATCCTATGACCTGTATCCATCATGTATCCGATGACCTGTATCCATCATGTATCCGACAACTTGTATCCATCGTGTATCTGACCACTTCCATCCGTCATGTATTCGACGACCTGTATCTGACGATCTTTATCTATTATGTATCTGATGACCTGTATCCATCATGTACCTGATGACCTGTATCCATCATGTATCTGATGACCTGTATCCATCATGTATCTGATGACCTGTATCCATCATGTATCTGATGACCTGTATCCATCATGTATCTGATGACCTGTATCCATCATGTATCTGATTACCTGTATCCATCATGTATCCGATGACCTGTATCCATCATGTATCCTATGACCTGTATCCATCATGTATCCGATGACCTGTATCCATCATGTATCCGATGACCTGTATCCATCGTGTATCTGACCACTTCCATCCGTCATGTATTCGACGACCTGTATCTGACGATCTTTATCTATTATGTATCTGATGACCTGTAACCATCATGTACCTGATGACCTGTAACCATCATGTACCTGATGACGTGTATCCATCATATATCTGATGACCTGTAACCATCATATATCTGATGACCTGTATCCATCATGTATCTGATGACCTGTATCCATCATGTATCTGATGACCTGTATCCATCATGTACCTGATGACCTGTATCCATCATGTACCTGATGACCTGTATCCATCATGTATCCTATGACCTGTATCCATCATGTATCCGATGACCTGTATCCATCATGTATCCGACAACTTGTATCCATCGTGTATCTGACCACTTCCATCCGTCATGTATCCGATGACCTGTATCTGACGATCTTTATCTAATATGTATCTGATGACCTGTATCCATCATGTACCTGATGATCTGTATCCATCATGTATCTGATGACCTGTATCCATCATGTATCTGATGACCTGTATCCATCATGTATCTGATGACCTGTATCCATCATGTACCTGATGACCTGTATCCATCATGTATCTGATGACCTGTATCCATCATGTATCTGATGACCTGTATCCATCATGTATCTGATGACCTGTATCCATCATGTATCTGATTACCTGTATCCATCACGTATCTGATGACCTGTATCCATCATGTACCTGATGACCTGTATCCATCATGTATCTGATGACCTGTATCCATCATGTACCTGATGACCTGTATCCATCATGTATCTGATGACCTGTATCCATCATGTATCTGATGACCTGTATCCATCATGTACCTGATGACCTGTATCCATCATGTGTCTGATGACCTGTATCCATCATGTGTCTGATGACCTGTATCCATCATGTATCTGATGACCTTTATCCATCATGTGCCTGATGACCTGTATCCATCATGTGCCTGATGACCTGTATCCATCATGTATCTGATGACCTGTATCCATCATGTATCTGATGACCTGTATCCATCATGTATCTGATTACCTGTATCCATCATGTATCCGATGACCTGTATCCATCATGTATCCGATGACCTGTATCCATCGTGTATCTGACCACTTCCATCCGTCATGTATTCGACGACCTGTATCTGACGATCTTTATCTATTATGTATCTGATGACCTGTAACCATCATGTACCTGATGACCTGTAACCATCATGTACCTGATGACGTGTATCCATCATATATCTGATGACCTGTATCCATCATGTATCTGATGACCTGTATCCATCATGTATCTGATGACCTGTATCCATCATGTATCTGATTACCTGTATCCATCATGTATCCGATGACCTGTATCCATCATGTATCCTATGACCTGTATCCATCATGTATCCGATGACCTGTATCCATCATGTATCCGATGACCTGTATCCATCGTGTATCTGACCACTTCCATCCGTCATGTATTCGACGACCTGTATCTGACGATCTTTATCTATTATGTATCTGATGACCTGTATCCATCATGTGTCTGATGACCTGTATCCATCATGTGTCTGATGACCTGTATCCATCATGTATCTGATGACCTGTATCCATCATGTATCTGATGACCTATATCCATCATGTACCTGATGACCTGTATCCATCATGTACCTGATGACCTGTATCCATCATGTATCTGATGACCTGTATCCATCATGTACCTGATGACCTGTATCCATCATGTACCTGATGACCTGTATCCATCATGTGTCTGATGACCTGTATCCATCATGTACCTGATGACCTGTATCCATCATGTCTGATGACCTGTATCCATCATGTGTCTGATGACCTGTATCCATCATGTGTCTGATGACCTGTATCCATCATGTATCTGATGACCTGTATCCATCATGTACCTGATGACCTGTATCCATCATGTATCTGATGACCTGTATCCATCATGTATCTGATGACCTGTATCCATCATGTACCTGATGACCTGTATCCATCATGTACCTGATGACCTGTATCCATCTTGTGTCTGATGACCAGTATCCATCATGTACCTGATGACCTGTATCCATCATGTCTGATGACCTGTATCCATCATGTGTCTGATGACCTGTATCCATCATGTGTCTGATGACCTGTATCCATCATGTATCTGATGACCTGTATCCATCATGTATCTGATGATCTGTATCCATCATGTATCTGATGACCTGTATCCATCATGTATCTGATGACCTGTATCCATCACGTATCTTATGACCTCTATCCATCACGTATCTTATGACCTGTATCCATCACGTGTCTGATGACCTGTATCCATCATGTACCTGATGACCTGTATCCATCATGTACCTGATGACCTGTATCCATCATGTACCTGATGACCTGTATCCATCATGCCTGATGACCTGTGTCCATCATGTATCTGATAACCTGTATCCATCATGTATCTGATGACCTGTATCCATCATGTATCTGATGACCTGTATCCATCACGTATCTTATGACCTGTATCCATCACGTATCTTATGACCTGTATCCATCATGTGTCTGATGACCTGTATCCATCATGTACCTGATGACCTGTATCCATCATGTACCTGATGACCTGTATCCATCATGCCTGATGACCTGTGTCCATCATGTATCTGATAACCTGTATCCATCATGTGTCTGATGACCTGTATCCATCATGTGTCTGATGACCTGTATCCATCATGTACCTGATGACCTGTATCCATCATGTCTGATGACCTGTATCCATCATGTGTCTGATGACCTGTATCCATCATGTATCTGATGACCTGTATCCATCATGTATCTGATGACCTGTATCCATCATGTATCTGATTACCTGTATCCATCATGTATCTGATGACCTGTATCCATCATGTATCTGATCACCTGTATCCATCATGTGTCTGATAACCTGTATCCATCATGTATCTGATGACCTGTATCCATCATGTATCTGATGACCTGTATCCATCATGTCTGATGACCTGTATCCATCATGTGTCTGATGACCTGTATCCATCATGTGTCTGATGACCTGTATCCATCATGTACCTGATGACCTGTATCCATCATGTCTGATGACCTGTATCCATCATGTGTCTGATGACCTGTATCCATCATGTATCTGATGACCTGTATCCATCATGTATCTGATTACCTGTATCCATCATGTATCTGATGACCTGTATCCATCATGTGTCTGATGACCTGTATCCATCATGTATCTGTTGACCTGTATCCATCATGTATCTGATTACCTGTATCCATCATGTATCTGAAGACCTGTATCCATTATGTGTCTGATGACCTGTATCCATCATGTATCTGTTGACCTGTATCCATCATGTGTCTGATGACCTGTATCCATCATGTGTCTGATGACCTGTATCCATCATGTGTCTGATGACCTGTATCCATCATGTCTGATGACCTGTATCCACCATGTATCTGATGACCTGTATCCATCATGTACCTGATGACCTGTATCCATCATGTACCTGATGACTTGTATCCATCATGTTCCTGATGACCTGTATCCATCATGTGTCTGATGACCTGTATCCATCATGTGTCTGATGACCTGTATCCATTATGTACCTGATGACCTGTATCCATTATGTACCTGATGACCTGTATCCATCATGTACCTGATGACCTGTATCCATCATGTGTCTGATGACCTGTATCCATCATGTGTCTGATGACCTGTATCCATCATGTGTCTGATGACCTGTATCCATCATGTGTCTGATGACCTGTATGCATCATGTGTCTGATGACCTGTATCCATCATGTGTCTGATGACCTGTATCCATCATGTATCTGATGACCTGTATCCATCATGTATCTGATGACCTGTATCCATCATGTATCTAATGACCTGTATCCATCATGTATATTATGACCTGTATCCATCATGTGTCTGATGACCTGTATCCATCATGTACCTGATGACCTGTATCCATCATGTACCTGATGACCTGTATCCATCATGCCTGATGACCTGTATCCATCATGTATCTGATGACCTGTATCCATCATGTATCTGATGACCTGTATCCATCATGTATCTGATGATCTGTATCCATCATGTATCTGATGACCTGTATCCATCATGTATCTGATGACCTGTATCCATCATGTATCTGATGACCTGTATCCATCATGTATCTGATGACCTGCATCCATCATGTATATTATGACCTGTATCCATCATGTGTCTGATGACCTGTATCCATCATGTACCTGATGACCTGTATCCATCATGTACCTGATGACCTGTATCCATCATGTACCTGATGACCTGTATCCATCATGCCTGATGACCTGTATCCATCATGTATCTGATGACCTGTATCCATCATGTATCTGATGACCTGTATCCATCATGTGTCTGATAACCTGTGTCCATCATGTGTCTGATGACCTGTATCCATCATGTCTGATGACCTGTATCCATCATGTACCTGATGACCTGTATCCATCACGTCTGATGACCTGTATCCATCATGTATCTAATGACCTGTATCCATCACGTATCTTATGACCTGTATCCATCATGTATCTAATGACCTGTATCCATCACGTATCTTATGACCTGTATCCATCATGTATCTAATGACCTGTATCCATCATGTATATTATGACCTGTATCCATCATGTGTCTGATGACCTGTATCCATCATGTACCTGATGACCTGTATCCATCATGTACCTGATGACCTGTATCCATCACGTCTGATGACCTGTATCCATCACGTATCTTATGACCTGTATCCATCACGTATCTTATGACCTGTATCCATCATGTATCTAATGACCTGTATCCATCATGTATATTATGACCTGTATCCATCATGTGTCTGATGACCTGTATCCATCATGTACCTGATGACCTGTATCCATCATGTACCTGATGACCTGTATCCATCATGCCTGATGACCTGTATCCATCATGTATCTGATGACCTGTATCCATCATGTATCTGATGACCTGTATCCATCATGTATCTAATGACCTGTATCCATCATGTATATTATGACCTGTATCCATCATGTGTCTGATGACCTGTATCCATCATGTACCTGATGACCTGTATCCATCATGTACCTGATGACCTGTATCCATCATGCCTGATGACCTGTATCCATCATGTATCTGATGACCTGTATCCATCATGTATCTGATGACCTGTATCCATCATGTATCTGATGATCTGTATCCATCATGTATCTGATGACCTGTATCCATCATGTATCTGATGACCTGTATCCATCATGTATATTATGACCTGTATCCATCATGTGTCTGATGACCTGTATCCATCATGTACCTGATGACCTGTATCCATCATGTACCTGATGACCTGTATCCATCATGTACCTGATGACCTGTATCCATCATGCCTGATGACCTGTATCCATCATGTATCTGATGACCTGTATCCATCATGTACCTGATGACCTGTATCCATCATGTCTGATGACCTGTATCCATCATGTGTCTGATGACCTGTATCCATCATGTGTCTGATGACCTGTATCCATCATGTATCTGATGACCTGTATCCATCATGTACCTGATGACCTGTATCCATCATTTATCTGATGACCTGTATCCATCATGTATCTGATGACCTGTATCCATCATGTGTCTGATGACCTGTATCCATCATGTGTCTGATGACCTGTATCCATCATGTACCTGATGACCTGTATCCATCATGTACCTGATGACCTGTATCCATCTTGTGTCTGATGACCAGTATCCATCATGTACCTGATGACCTGTATCCATCATGTCTGATGACCTGTATCCATCATGTGTCTGATGACCTGTATCCATCATGTGTCTGATGACCTGTATCCATCATGTATCTGATGACCTGTATCCATCATGTATCTGATGATCTGTATCCATCATGTATCTGATGACCTGTATCCATCATGTATCTGATGACCTGTATCCATCACGTATCTTATGACCTCTATCCATCACGTATCTTATGACCTGTATCCATCACGTGTCTGATGACCTGTATCCATCATGTACCTGATGACCTGTATCCATCATGTACCTGATGACCTGTATCCATCATGCCTGATGACCTGTGTCCATCATGTATCTGATAACCTGTATCCATCACGTATCTTATGACCTGTATCCATCACGTATCTTATGACCTGTATCCATCATGTGTCTGATGACCTGTATCCATCATGTACCTGATGACCTGTATCCATCATGTACCTGATGACCTGTATCCATCATGCCTGATGACCTGTGTCCATCATGTATCTGATAACCTGTATCCATCATGTATCTGATGACCTGTATCCATCATGTATCTGATGACCTGTATCCATCATGTGTCTGATGACCTGTATCCATCATGTGTCTGATGACCTGTATCCATCATGTACCTGATGACCTGTATCCATCATGTCTGATGACCTGTATCCATCATGTGTCTGATGACCTGTATCCATCATGTATCTGATGACCTGTATCCATCATGTATCTGATTACCTGTATCCATCATGTATCTGATGACCTGTATCCATTATGTGTCTGATGACCTGTATCCATCATGTATCTGTTGACCTGTATCCATCATGTATCTGATCACCTGTATCCATCATGTGTCTGATGACCTGTATCCATCATGTATCTGATGACCTGTATCCATCATGTATCTGATGACCTGTATCCATCATGTATCTGATGACCTGTATCCATTATGTGTCTGATGACCTGTATCCATCATGTATCTGTTGACCTGTATCCATCATGTGTCTGATGACCTGTATCCATCATGTGTCTGATGACCTGTATCCATCATGTGTCTGATGACCTGTATCCATCATGTCTGATGACCTGTATCCATCATGTATCTGATGACCTGTATCCACCATGTATCTGATGACCTGTATCCATCATGTACCTGATGACCTGTATCCATCATGTACCTGATGACTTGTATCCATCATGTACCTGATGACCTGTATCCATCATGTGTCTGATGACCTGTATCCATCATGTGTCTGATGACCTGTATCCATTATGTACCTGATGACCTGTATCCATCATGTACCTGATGACCTGTATCCATCATGTGTCTGATGACCTGTATCCATCATGTGTCTGATGACCTGTATCCATCATGTGTCTGATGACCTGTATCCATCATGTGTCTGATGACCTGTATGCATCATGTGTCTGATGACCTGTATGCATCATGTGTCTGATGACCTGTATCCATCATGTGTCTGATGACCTGTATCCATCATGTATCTGATGACCTGTATCCATCATGTATCTGATGACCTGTATCCATCATGTATCTAATGACCTGTATCCATCATGTATATTATGACCTGTATCCATCATGTGTCTGATGACCTGTATCCATCATGTACCTGATGACCTGTATCCATCATGTACCTGATGACCTGTATCCATCATGCCTGATGACCTGTATCCATCATGTATCTGATGACCTGTATCCATCATGTATCTGATGACCTGTATCCATCATGTATCTGATGATCTGTATCCATCATGTATCTGATGACCTGTATCCATCATGTATCTGATGACCTGTATCCATCATGTATCTGATGACCTGTATCCATCATGTATCTGATGACCTGCATCCATCATGTATATTATGACCTGTATCCATCATGTGTCTGATGACCTGTATCCATCATGTACCTGATGACCTGTATCCATCATGTACCTGATGACCTGTATCCATCATGTACCTGATGACCTGTATCCATCATGCCTGATGACCTGTATCCATCATGTATCTGATGACCTGTATCCATCATGTATCTGATGACCTGTATCCATCATGTGTCTGATGACCTGTGTCAATCATGTGTCTGATGACCTGTATCCATCATGTCTGATGACCTGTATCCATCATGTACCTGATGACCTGTATCCATCATGTCTGATGACCTGTATCCATCATGTGTCTGATGACCTGTATCCATCATGTGTCTGATGACCTGTATCCATCATGTATCTGATGACCTGTATCCATCATGTATCTGATGATCTGTATCCATCATGTATCTGATGACCTGTATCCATCGTGTATCTGATGACATGTATCCATCACGTATCTTATGACCTGTATCCATCACGTATCTTATGACCTGTATCCATCATGTGTCTGATGACCTGTATCCATCATGTACCTGATAACCTGTATCCATCATGCCTGATGACCTGTGTCCATCATGTATCTGATAACCTGTATCCATCATGTATCTGATGACCTCTATCCATCATGTATCTGATGACCTGTATCCATCATGTGTCTGATGACCTGTATCCATCATGTGTCTGATGACCTGTATCCATCATGTGTCTGATGACCTGTATCCATCATGTACCTGATGACCTGTATCCATCATGTCTGATGACCTGTATCCATCATGTGTCTGATGACCTGTATCCATCATGTATCTGATGACCTGTATCCATCATGTATCTGATTACCTGTATCCATCATGTATCTGATGACCTGTATCCATCATGTGTCTGATGACCTGTATCCATCATGTATCTGTTGACCTGTATCCATCATGTATCTGATTACCTGTATCCATCATGTATCTGATGACCTGTATCCATCATGTGTCTGATGACCTGTATCCATCATGTGTCTGATGACCTGTATCCATCATGTGTCTGATGACCTGTATCCATCATGTGTCTGATGACCTGTATCCATCATGTCTGATGACCTGTATCCATCATGTATCTGATGACCTGTATCCACCATGTATCTGATGACCTGTATCCACCATGTATCTGATTACCTGTATCCATCATGTACCTGATGACCTGTATCCATCATGTACCTGATGACTTGTATCCATCATGTACCTGATGACTTGTATCCATCATGTACCTGATGACCTGTATCCATCATGTGTCTGATGACCTGTATCCATCATGTGTTTGATGACCTGTATCCATCATGTACCTGATGACCTGTATCCATCATGTACCTGATGACCTGTATCCATCATGTCTGATGACCTGTATCCATCATGTGTCGTCTGACCTGTATCCAACATGTGTCTGATGACCTGTATCCATCATGTGTCTGATGACCTGTATCCATCATGTGTCTGATGACCTGTATCCATCATGTGTCTGATGACCTGTATCCATCATGTATCTGATGACCTGTATCCATCATGTATCTGATGATCTGTATCCATCATGTATCTGATGACCTGTATCCATCATGTATCTAATGACCTGTATCCATCATGTATATTATGACCTGTATCCATCATGTATATTATGACCTGTATCCATCATGTGTCTGATGACCTGTATCCATCATGTACCTGATGACCTGTATCCATCATGTACCTGATGACCTGTATCCATCATGCCTGATGACCTGTATCCATCATGTATCTGATGACCTGTATCCATCATGTATCTGATGACCTGTATCCATCATGTATCTGATGATCTGTATCCATCATGTATCTGATGACCTGTATCCATCATGTATCTGATGACCTGTATCCATCATGTATATTATGACCTGTATCCATCATGTGTCTGATGACCTGTATCCATCATGTACCTGATGACCTGTATCCATCATGTACCTGATGACCTGTATCCATCATGTACCTGATGACCTGTATCCATCATGCCTGATGACCTGTATCCATCATGTATCTGATGACCTGTATCCATCATGTATCTGATGACCTGTATCCATCATGTATCTGATGACCTGTATCCATCATGTATCTGATGACCTGTATCCATCATGTATCTGATGATCTGTATCCATCATGTATCTGATGACCTGTATCCATCATGTATCTGATGACCTGTATCCATCATGTATCTGATGACCTGTATCCATCATGTATATTATGACCTGTATCCATCATGTGTCTGATGACCTGTATCCATCATGTACCTGATGACCTGTATCCATCATGTACCTGATGACCTGTATCCATCATGTACCTGATGACCTGTATCCATCATGCCTGATGACCTGTATCCATCATGTATCTGATGACCTGTATCCATCATGTATCTGATGACCTGTATCCATCATGTATCTGATGACCTGTATCCATCATGTCTGATGACCTGTATCCATCATGTCTGATGACCTGTATCCATCATGTGTCTGATGACCTGTATCCATCATGTGTCTGATGACCTGTATCCATCATGTGTCTGATGACCTGTATCCATCATGTCTGATGACCTGTATCCATCATGTCTGATGACCTGTATCCATCATGTGTCTGATGACCTGTATCCATCATGTATCTGATGACCTTTATCCATCATGTAGCTGATTACCTGTATCCATCATGTATCTGATGACCTGTATCCATCATGTGTCTGATGACCTGTATCCATCATGTGTCTGATGACCTGTATCCATCATGTGTCTGATGACCTGTATCCATTATGTCTGATGACCTGTATCCATCATGTCTGATGACCTGTATCTATCATGTGTCTGATGACCTGTATCCATCATGTGTCTGATGACCTGTATCCATCATGTATCTGATGACCTGTATCCATCATTTCTGATGACCTGTATCCATCATGTCTGATGACCTGTATCCATCATTTCTGATGACCTGTATCCATCATGTGTCTGATGACCTGTATCCATCATGTGTCTGATGACCTGTATCCATCATGTGTCTGATGACCTGTATCCATCATGTGTCTGATGACCTGTATCCATCATGTCTGATGTCCTGTATCCATCATGTGTCTGATGACCTGTATCCATCATGTATCTGATGACCTGTATCCATCATTTCTGATGACCTGTATCCATCATGTGTCTGATGACCTGTATCCATCATGTGTCTGATGACCTGTATCCATCATGTGTCTGATGACCTGTATCCATCATGTGTCTGATGACCTGTATCCATCATGTCTGATGTCCTGTATCCATCATGTGTCTGATGACCTGTATCCATCATGTATCTGATGACCTGTATCCATCATTTCTGATGATCTGTATCCATCATGTATCTGATGACCTGTATCCATCATGTATCTAATGACCTGTATCCATCATGTATATTATGACCTGTATCCATCATGTATATTATGACCTGTATCCATCATGTGTCTGATGACCTGTATCCATCATGTACCTGATGACCTGTATCCATCATGTACCTGATGACCTGTATCCATCATGCCTGATGACCTGTATCCATCATGTATCTGATGACCTGTATCCATCATGTATCTGATGACCTGTATCCATCATGTATCTGATGATCTGTATCCATCATGTATCTGATGACCTGTATCCATCATGTATCTGATGACCTGTATCCATCATGTATATTATGACCTGTATCCATCATGTGTCTGATGACCTGTATCCATCATGTACCTGATGACCTGTATCCATCATGTACCTGATGACCTGTATCCATCATGTACCTGATGACCTGTATCCATCATGCCTGATGACCTGTATCCATCATGTATCTGATGACCTGTATCCATCATGTATCTGATGACCTGTATCCATCATGTATCTGATGACCTGTATCCATCATGTATCTGATGACCTGTATCCATCATGTATCTGATGATCTGTATCCATCATGTATCTGATGACCTGTATCCATCATGTATCTGATGACCTGTATCCATCATGTATCTGATGACCTGTATCCATCATGTATATTATGACCTGTATCCATCATGTGTCTGATGACCTGTATCCATCATGTACCTGATGACCTGTATCCATCATGTACCTGATGACCTGTATCCATCATGTACCTGATGACCTGTATCCATCATGCCTGATGACCTGTATCCATCATGTATCTGATGACCTGTATCCATCATGTATCTGATGACCTGTATCCATCATGTATCTGATGACCTGTATCCATCATGTCTGATGACCTGTATCCATCATGTCTGATGACCTGTATCCATCATGTGTCTGATGACCTGTATCCATCATGTGTCTGATGACCTGTATCCATCATGTGTCTGATGACCTGTATCCATCATGTCTGATGACCTGTATCCATCATGTCTGATGACCTGTATCCATCATGTGTCTGATGACCTGTATCCATCATGTATCTGATGACCTTTATCCATCATGTAGCTGATTACCTGTATCCATCATGTATCTGATGACCTGTATCCATCATGTGTCTGATGACCTGTATCCATCATGTGTCTGATGACCTGTATCCATCATGTGTCTGATGACCTGTATCCATTATGTCTGATGACCTGTATCCATCATGTCTGATGACCTGTATCTATCATGTGTCTGATGACCTGTATCCATCATGTGTCTGATGACCTGTATCCATCATGTATCTGATGACCTGTATCCATCATTTCTGATGACCTGTATCCATCATGTCTGATGACCTGTATCCATCATTTCTGATGACCTGTATCCATCATGTGTCTGATGACCTGTATCCATCATGTGTCTGATGACCTGTATCCATCATGTGTCTGATGACCTGTATCCATCATGTGTCTGATGACCTGTATCCATCATGTCTGATGACCTGTATCCATCATGTGTCTGATGACCTGTATCCATCATGTATCTGATGACCTGTATCCATCATTTCTGATGACCTGTATCCATCATGTGTCTGATGACCTGTATCCATCATGTGTCTGATGACCTGTATCCATCATGTGTCTGATGACCTGTATCCATCATGTGTCTGATGACCTGTATCCATCATGTCTGATGACCTGTATCCATCATGTCTGATGACCTGTATCCATCATGTGTCTGATGACCTGTATCCATCATGTATCTGATGACCTGTATCCATCATGTATCTGATTACCTGTATCCATCATGTATCTGATGACCTGTATCCATCATGTGTCTGATGACCTGTATCCATCATGTATCTGATGACCTGTATCCATCATGTGTCTGATGACCTGTATCCATCATGTGTCTGATGACCTGTATCCATCATGTGTCTGATGACCTGTATCCATCATGTGTCTGATGACCTGTATCCATCATGTCTGATGACCTGTATCCATCATGTATCTGATGACCTGTATCCATCATGTATCTGATGACCTGTATCCATCATGTATCTGATGACCTGTATCCATCATGTATCTGATTACCTGTATCATCATGTGTCTGATGACCTTTATCCATCATGTATCTGATGACCTGTATCCTTCATGTATCTGATGACCTGTATCCATCATGTATCTGATGACCTGTATCCATCATGTGTCTGATGACCTGTATCCATCATGTGTCTGATTACCTGTATCATCATGTATCTGATGACCTGTATCCATCATGTATCTGATGACCTGTATCATCATGTGTCTGATTACCTGTATCATCATGTGTCTGGTGAACTGTATCCATTATATATCCGACAACCTGTATCCAACAACCTGTATCCAACAACCTGTATCCATCATGTAATCAACCACCTGTATCCATCATGTACAGTTGAAACCAGAAGTTTCACTCCATTCTCACACCTGCAGATGTGTCTGTATAGTGAGTGGAGGGATAAACCTGCAGATGTGTCTGTATAGAGAGTGGAGGGATAAACCTGCAGATGTGTCTGTATAGAGAGTGGAGGGATAAACCTACAGATGTTTCTGTATAGAGAGCGGAGGGAAAAACCTGCAGATGTGTCTGTATAGAGAGCAGAGGGATAAACCTGCAGATGTGTCTGTATAGAGAGCGGAGGGAAAAACCTGCAGATGTGTCTGTATAGAGAGGGAGGGGAAAACCTGCAGATGTGTCTATATAGAGAGGGGAGGAAATAACCTGCAGATGTGTCTGTATAGAGAGCAGAGGGAAAAACCTGCAGATGTGTCTGTATAGAGAGGGAGGGGAAAACCTGCAGATGTCTGAATAGAGAGAAGGGAAAAACCTGCAGATGTGTCTATATAGAGATCGGAGGAAAAAACCTGCAGATGTGTCTGTATAGAGAGCGGAGGGAATAACCTGCAGATGTGTCTGTATAGAGAGCAGAGGGATAAACCTGCAGATGTGTCTGTATAGAGAGCGGAGGGAAATTTCTGGTTTCAGCTATATATGATGACCTGTATGCATCATGTATTTGACAACCTGTGTCCGTTGTCCTGTATTCATCATATATTTGAAGGCCTGTATCTGACGACCTGTATCTATCATGTATCTGATTAACTGAATCCATCATGTATCCAATGATTTGTATCCATCATGTATCCGACAACCTGTATCCATAATGTATCCAACAATCTGCATCCATTGTGGATCTAATGACCTGTATCTGACAATCTGTATCCATCATGTATTCAGCAACCTGTATACATCATGCATCCGGTGAACTGTAGCCACTGATTTGTATACATCACGTATCTGACGACCTGCATCCATCATGTATCTGATAGCCTGTATCCATCATGTATCCAGCCACCTGTATCCGACCACCTGAATCTGTTGCCCTGTATCCGACAACCTGTATCTGATGCCCTGTAGTCATCGTGTATCCAACGACCTGAATCTGACAACCTGTATCTATCATTGTGAGGACATAGGGATATATTCCGATCTATTAAGCCATATTCATGTAGCCGCCATCTTGTCAAGGTACGACAATATCTCGTTGTGTGTGACTGGGCCTTAAGGCCTAAGGAGGCTTCAATCAGTATGCTAATTAACTTGAGGAAATTGTCTGTTAGCAGTGGCGTGACAAAAGGTGAACTCCTATGAAATGTAAATTAGGTGAGCTGTTTAGGCCTGGGAACAGTAAGAGAAGGAAGACCCCCCTCTGTGACGCTGCAGAAGAAGCTACAACCTAATTACAGGCATCCTGTACACCAGAGACAGACCGGCACCAGGAATAAATGTGTAATATCTCGTGAGCCGTGCTTCCTATAAAAATGTCAAGCAGAGATATGGCATCCCGGCATTCCGACGATTCCAGCACATATTTTATACATGTGTGGGACCTCTGTAGGTATCCCAAACTTGATATGGGCCAGTGGGGGACCAGCAGACTAACCATGTGTCCTATCATTGTGAAGATAAAATCATAACTGTAAATATGAAAGCATTGTCGTCCGCCTACGACGCTCCCAGGCAACGTTATGGCCAATAATCACTTTGGGATATTGTTTCAGACCCAGGACAGGGGTGGGGCAGTACTCCCCTCTGTGAGGTCACTAGGTAGGAGGGGACATGGATTGTAGCCAGTTTGATAGACAATGTAGGCTTTTTAGCTTGTCTTTACTCGGGGGCCATGTGTACTATACACATGTGAGGAAGTCCATGAAACCCTGGTCTACGGCGCCCCCCTGTGGCCAGACGCATAAGGTAACTGCTTGATCTGTATGCCTGCTTGTCTGCTTGTGATCCATAACTTACAGTGCTGGCCAAAACTATTGGCACCCCTGCAATTCTGTCAGAGAATACTCAGTTTCTTCCTGACAATGATTGCAATCACAAATTCTTTGGTATTATCTTCATTTAATTTGTCTTCAATGAAAAAGAAAAAAAAAATGTCATAAAGCCAAATTGGATAGAATTCCACACCAAAGATAAAAAGGGGGTGGACAAAAGTATTGGCGCTGTGTGAATAATCCTGTGCTGCTTCTGTAATTTGTGTAATAACAGCGCCTGTAACTTACCTGTGGCACCTAACAGGTGCTGGCAATGATAAATCACACTTGCAGCAGGTGACATGGAGTAAAGTTGACCCAACCTCTGTCTTGTGTCCTTGTGTGCACCACATTGAGCATGGAGAAAAGAAAGAGACCAAAGAACTGTCTGAGGACCTGAGACTCCAAATTGTGAGGAAGCATGAGCAATCTCAAGGCTACAACATCTCCAAAGACCTGAAAGTTCCTGTGTCTACGGTTTGCAGCGTCATCAAGAAGTGTAAAGCCCATGGCACTGTGGCTACCTCCCTAGATGTGGAAGGAAAAGAAAAACTGACGAGAGATTTCACCGCAACATTGTGCGGATGGTGGATAAAGAACCTCGACTAACATCCAAACAAGTTCAAGCTGCCCTGCAGTCCGAGGGTACAACAGTGTCAATCCGTACTATCCGTCAGCGTCTGAATGAAAAGGACTGTATGGTAGGATACCCAGGAAGACCCCACTTCTTACCCCGAGACATAAAAAAGCCAGGCTGGAGTTTGCCAAAACTTACCTGAGAAAGCCTAAAACGTTTTGAAAGAATGTTCTCTGGTCAGATGAGACAAAAGTAGAGCTTTTTGGGAAAAGCCATCAACATAGAGTGTACAGGAAAAAAAAGAGGCATTCAAAGAAAAGAACACGGTCCCTACAGTCAAACATGGCGGAGGTTCCCTGATGTTTTGGGGTTGCTTTGCTGCCTCTGGCACTGGACTGCTTGACCGTCTGAAGACTACCAACAAATTTTGCAGCATAATGTAGGGCCCAGTGTGAGAAAGCTGGGTCTCCCTCAGAGGTCATGGGTCTTCCAGCAGGACAATGACCCAAAACACACTTCAAAAAGCACTAGAAAATAGTTTGATAGAAAGCACCGGAGACTACTAAAGTGGCCAGCAATGAGTCCAGACATGAACCCCATAGAAGACCTGTGGAGAGATCTCACAATGGCAGTTTGGAGAAGGCCCCCTTCAAATCTCAGGGACCTGGAGCAGTTTGCCAAAGAAGAATAGTCTAAAATTCCAGCAGAGCATTGTAAGAAACTCATTGATGGAACCGGAAGCGGTTGTGCGCAGTTATTTTGGCTAAAGGTTGTGCAACCAAGCATGAAGGGGGCTTTACATGCTCCGATATCATTAATGAATTATCGGTGGGGGCACACTGTTAGTGGCGCACATCCGGCGTCATTAACAATATTGCAGCGTGTGACACTTTTGTGCGACCTAAAACGATCGCAAAAGCGGCCAAAATCGTTTGCCGCAGAGAGGTCGTCCTAAAACAAAAAATCGTTTACCTCTCATTAGCGATGTTGTTTGTCGCTCCTGCGGCAGCGCACATCGCTGTGTGTGACACCGCAGGAGCGAGGAACATCTCCTTACCTGCCTCCACCGGCTATGCGGAAGGAAGGAGGTAGGCGGGATGTTTACGTCCCGCTCATCTCCGCCCCTCCGCTTCTATTGGACGCCTGCCGTGTGATGTCGCTATGACGCCGCACAACCCGCCCCCTTAGAAAGGAGGTGGATTAACGGCCAGAGCGACGTCGCAGGGCAGGTAAGTACGTGTGACGGGGGTGCGCGATTTTGTGCGCGATGGGCAGCGATATGCCCATATCGCACAAACGATGGGGGCGGGTACGCACGCTAGCAATATCGGCACTGATATCGTAGCGTGTAAAGCCCCCTTTAGGCTAAGGGTGCTAATACTTTTGTCTGGCCCATTTTTGGAGTTTTGTGTGAAATGATCAATGATTTGATTTTTGTTTCATTCTCTTTTGTGTTTTTTCATTGCAAGCAAAATAAATGAAGATAATACCAAAGAATGTGTGATTGCAATCATTTTCAGGAAGAAACTGAGTATTATCTGACAGAATTGCAGGGGTGCCAATACTTTTGGCCAGCACTGTACCTGTAAATGTACTCTGACCTATATATATATATATATACATATTCTGTAAATTCCATATTGTATATATTGTAGTTTCTAGTGTGCCCTTAAGGCGATTAAACATATATAATTTAATCTTGGGCTGTTCTGTTATCTCGATCCTGAATTCCATGTCTATGAGCTCGGCGAATAGTTATCGTAATTGATTGGTGGCAGCGAGTTTATGCCAAGGATCATTGTGGGGCAACCAGTGATATCTGGGGAGGCTTAGATATATTCCGTCCGCAGAGGTCGGGGGAATATATACCTTACTCTCACCGGGAACCCTTCAATAATCGGCATAGTAGAATAGCGGCCAACTTGCTTATTGTCGGACAATTCCATAATTGGCCTGACTATAAGAGGGGCGCTAGAGAGCGCGTCACGTGCTCGGTCTGTCGGGTGGTGGAAAGGGGGGTGTAACTTCCACTTCCTACCCCCCGTTTCATGACAATCATGTATCTGACGACTTGTATCTGTAGGCCTGTCTCTAACATCTTGTATCTATCATGTATCTAACAGCCTGCATTAATCATGTTGCTGCATATTTGGACACTAGTGAACGCTATAGAGATAAATAGATATAGACTGAGGTATAGACATATAATTGCACATTATACATCATACAATTGCACCCTGTGGAGATCATAGGACAGTTTTTTATGTTTAACTAATTATTAAAAAAAACGGCATAGGGTCCCCCCAGTTTTGATAACGAGCCAAGCTAAAGCAGACAGCTGGGGGCTGATATCATCAGGGTGGAAAGGTCCAAAGTTACTTGGCCCTTCCTAGTCTAAAAATATCAGCCCACAGCTGCCCCAAAAGTGGCACATTCATTTGATAATCCAATTCTGGCACAGTACCCGGCTCTTCCCTGTTGCCATGGTGCAGTGGCAATCAGGGTAATACTTGTGGGTTTGATGTCAGCTTTGTAATCCCAGCTGCCATCAAGCCCTGGGGTTAGTAAAGGAGAGGGGTCTATCAGAGACCCCCTTTTACTAACACGGCAAGTAAAAAGAAAAAAAACACAGGAGGCTCAGAACGAGGCTCCATAGACTTTGAGCAGCAGCCATTACCGCCTCATACTGCACTCAGTGAGACCCAATGACTGTGATGAGAGGTGAGGTTACTAACATCTCTGCTCATCAGAGTCACCCCTTCTCGCAGAGTGGCC
Organism: Anomaloglossus baeobatrachus; assembly: GCF_048569485.1. Lineage (NCBI taxonomy): Eukaryota > Metazoa > Chordata > Amphibia > Anura > Aromobatidae > Anomaloglossus > Anomaloglossus baeobatrachus. Next base: position 597,156,011 of record NC_134357.1, on the reverse strand, counting down.
GGTAATGGCTCATACCGCATTGTTGTCAGAATCAAACCATCACAATAGCTGTACAAATAATGGATGTTAGTGTGACGCACAGGATCACTAGGTAAATATGTGTATATAAGGACAAAAGAAAGTAAATAGGGGGTGTGAGTAATGACTGAAAGTATGGGAGTCTCACAAAGGGAGAACTAAGGCAGTGCAAAGAAATGAGCAGACAGAGGAGCAAAATCAGAAAACAACCGCACATCACATTATACTATGGTCATACACCAGTCACCAATGCAGGACAAGAGTTCCCGTATGACTGTGCCCCAGGGACAGACAAAGGGCTGTGACTCCCATACTGACAGAGGACAAACAGGGTTTATTATCGATCTCCATAGTATTCATTGAAGTGAATGGGTGAAAAAACGCTAAAAAACTGCAGACATAATTGAGGCAACAGATTATTTCTCACCACATCTGCAAGTCACAAAAAGGCAACATGAGCGACAATTCAGGATTCTCACTGCTGGGATCAGGATTCTCACTGACTGCTGGGATCAGGATTCTCACTGACTGCTGGGATCAGGATTCTCACTGACTGCTGGGATCAGGATTCTCACTGACTGCTGGGATCAGGATTCTCACTGACTGCTGAGATCAGGATTCTCACTGACTGCCGGGATCAGGATTCTCACTGACTGCTGGGATCAGGATTCTCACTGACTGCTGGGATCAGGATTCTCACTGACTGCCGGGATCAGGATTCTCACTGACTGCTGGGATCAGGATTCTCACTGACTGCTGGGATCAGGATTCTCACTGACTGCTGGGATCAGGATTCTCACTGACTGCAGGGATCAGGATTCTCACTGACTGCCGGGATCAGGAGTCTCACTGACTGCTGGGATCAGGATTCTCACTGACTGCTGAGATCAGGATTCTCACTGACTGCCGGGATCAGGATTCTCACTGACTGCTGGGATCAGGATTCTCACTGACTGCTGGGATCAGGATTCTCACTGACTGCTGGGATCAGGATTCTCACTGACTGCTGGGATCAGGATTCTCACTGACTGCCGGGATCAGGATTCTCACTGACTGCTGGGATCAGGATTCTCACTGACTGCTGGGATCAGGATTCTCACTGACTGCTGGGATCAGGATTCTCACTGACTGCTGGGAACCAGATTCTCACTGACTGCTGGGATCAGGATTCTCACTGACTGCCGGGATCAGGATTCTCACTGACTGCTGGGATCAGGATTCTCACTGACTGCTGGGATCAGGATTCTCGCTGACTGCTGGGATCAGGATTCTCGCTGACTGCTGGGATCAGGATTCTCTCTGACTGCTGGGATCAGGATTCTCGCTGACTGCTGGGATCAGGATTCTCACTGACTGCTGGGATCAGGATTCTCACTGACTGCCGGGATCAGGATTCTCACTGACTGCTGGGATCAGGATTCTCACTGACTGCAGGGATCAGGATTCTCACTGACTGCTGGGATCAGGATTCTCACTGACTGCTGGGATCAGGATTCTCACTGACTGCCGGGATCAGGATTCTCACTGACTGCCGGGATCAGGATTCTCACTGACTGCTGGGATCAGGATTCTCACTGACTGCTGGGATCAGGATTCTCACTGACTGCTGAGATCAGGATTCTCACTGACTGCTGGGATCAGGATTCTCACTGACTGCTGGGATCAGGATTCTCACTGACTGCTGGGATCAGGATTCTCACTGACTGCTGGGATCAGGATTCTCACTGACTGCCGGGATCGGGATTCTCACTGACTGCTGGGATCTGGATTCTCACTGCTGGGATCAGGATTCTCACTGACTGCCGGGATCAGGATTCTCACTGACTGCCGGGATCAGGATTCTCACTGACTGCTGGGATCAGGATTCTCACTGACTGCAGGGATCAGGATTCTCACTGCTGGGATCAGGATTCTCACTGACTGCTGGGATCGGGATTCTCACTGACTGCTGGGATCAGGATTCTCACTGACTGCTGGGATCAGGATTCTCGCTGACTGCTGGGATCAGGATTCTCGCTGACTGCCGGGATCAGGATTCTCGCTGACTGCCGGGATCAGGATTCTCACTGACTGCTGGGATCAGGATTCTCACTGACTGCTGGGATCAGGATTCTCGCTGACTGCCGGGATCAGGATTCTCACTGACTGCTGGGATCAGGATTCTCACTGACTGCTGGGATCAGGATTCTCACTGACTGCCGGGATCAGGATTCTCGCTGACTGCCAGAATCGGGATTGTCACTGACTGCCGGGATCGGGATTCTCACTGACTGCCGGGATCTGGATTCTCACTGACTGCCGGGATCAGGATTCTCGCTGACTGCCAGAATCGGGATTGTCACTGACTGCCGGGATCAGGATTCTCACTGACTGCCGGGATCGGGATTCTCACTGACTGCCGGGATCTGGATTCTCACTGACTGCCGGGATCGGGATTCTCACTGACTGCCGGGATCTGGATTCTCACTGACTGCCGGGATCGGGATTCTCACTGACTGCCGGGATCAGGATTCTCACTGACTGCTGGGATCAGGATTCTCACTGACTGCCGGGATCAGGATTCTCGCTGACTGCCAGAATCGGGATTGTCACTGACTGCCGGGATCAGGATTCTCACTGACTGCCGGGATCGGGATTCTCACTGACTGCCGGGATCTGGATTCTCACTGACTGCCGGGATCGGGATTCTCACTGACTGCCGGGATCGGGATTCTCACTGACTGCCGGGATCTGGATTCTCACTGACTGCCGGGATCGGGATTCTCACTGACTGCCGGGATCAGGATTCTCACTGACTGCTGGGATCAGGATTCTCACTGACTGCCGGGATCAGGATTCTCACTGACTGCTGGGATCAGGATTCTCACTGACTGCCGGGATCTGGATTGTCACTGACTGCTGGGATCAGGATTCTCACTGACTGCTGGGATCAGGATTCTCACTGACTGCTGGGATCAGGATTGTCACTGACTGCCGGGATCAGGATTGTCACTGACTGCCGGGATCGGGATTGTCACTGACTGCCGGGATCGGGATTGTCACTGACTGCCGGGATCGGGATTCTCACTGACTGCCGGGATCGGGATTGTCACTGACTGCCGGGATCGGGATTGTCACTGACTGCCGGGATCAGAAGTCTCACTGACTGCCGGGATCGGGATTGTCACTGACTGCCGGGATCGGGATTGTCACTGACTGCCGGGATCGGGATTCTCACTGACTGCCGGGATCGGGATTGTCACTGACTGCCGGGATCGGGATTGTCACTGACTGCCGGGATCAGAAGTCTCACTGACTGCCGGGATCGGGATTGTCACTGACTGCCAGGATCGGGATTGTCACTGACTGCCGGGATCGGGATTGTCACTGACTGCCGGGATCGGGATTCTCACTGACTGCCGGGATCAGGATTCTCACTGACTGCCGGGACCAGGATTCTCACTGACTGCCGGGATCGGGATTGTCACTGACTGCCGGGATCAGGAGTCTCACTGACTGCCGGGATCGGGATTGTCACTGACTGCCGGGATCAGGATTCTCACTGACTGCCGGGACCAGGATTCTCACTGACTGCCGGGATCGGGATTGTCACTGACTGCCGGGATCAGGAGTCTCACTGACTGCCGGGATCGGGATTCTCACTGACTGCCGGGATCGGGATTGTCACTGACTGCCGGGATCAGGAGTCTCACTGACTGCCGGGATCGGGATTCTCACTGACTGCCGGGATCAGGATTGTCACTGACTGCCGGGATCGGGATTGTCACTGACTGCCGGGATCGGGATTGTCACTGACTGCTGGGATCAGGAGTCTCACTGACTGCCGGGATCTGGATTGTCACTGACTGCTGGGATTAGGAGTCTCACTGACTGCCGGGATCTGGATTGTCACTGACTGCCGGGATCGGGATTGTCACGGACTGCTGGGATCAGGATTCTCACTGACTGCCGGGATCAGGATTCTCACTGACTGCCGGGATCAGGATTCTCACTGACTGCCGGGATTGGGATTGTCACGGACTGCCGGGATCGGGATTCTCACTGACTGCCGGGATCGGGATTGTCACTGACTGCCGGGATCGGGATTGTCACTGACTGCCGGGATCTGGATTGTCACTGACTGCCGGGATCAGGATTCTCACTGACTGCCGGGATCAGGATTCTCACTGACTGCCGGGATCAGGATTGTCACTGACTGCCGGGATCGGGATTGTCACTGACTGCCGGGATCGGGATTGTCACTGACTGCCGGGATCAGAAGTCTCACTGACTGCCGGGATCGGGATTGTCACTGACTGCCGGGATCGGGATTGTCACTGACTGCCGGGATCGGGATTCTCACTGACTGCCGGGATCGGGATTGTCACTGACTGCCGGGATCGGGATTGTCACTGACTGCCGGGATCAGAAGTCTCACTGACTGCCGGGATCGGGATTGTCACTGACTGCTGGGATCAGGATTCTCACTGACTGCCGGGATCGGGATTGTCACTGACTGCCGGGATCGGGATTGTCACTGACTGCCGGGATCGGGATTCTCACTGACTGCCGGGATCGGGATTCTCACTGACTGCCGGGATCGGGATTGTCACTGACTGCCGGGATCAGGAGTCTCACTGACTGCCGGGATCGGGATTGTCACTGACTGCCGGGATCGGGATTGTCACTGACTGCCGGGATCTGGATTGTCACTGACTGCCGGGATCGGGATTCTCACTGACTGCCGGGATCAGGATTCTCACTGACTGCCGGGATCTGGATTGTCACTGACTGCTGGGATCAGGAGTCTCACTGACTGCTGGGATCAGGATTCTCACTGACTGCCGGGATCAGGATTCTCACTGACTGCCGGGATCAGGATTCTCACTGACTGCCGGGATCAGGATTCTCACTGACTGCTGGGATCAGGATTCTCACTGACTGCCGGGATCTGGATTGTCACTGACTGCCGGGATCGGGATTGTCACTGACTGCCGGGATCAGGATTGTCACTGACTGCTGGGATCAGGATTCTCACTGACTGCCGGGATCGGGATTGTCACTGACTGCCGGGATCGGGATTCTCACTGACTGCCGGGATCGGGATTGTCACTGACTGCCGGGATCAGGATTGTCACTGACTGCCGGGATCTGGATTGTCACTGACTGCCGGGATCGGGATTGTCACTGACTGCCGGGATCAGGATTGTCACTGACTGCCGGGATCGGGATTGTCACTGACTGCTGGGATCAGGAGTCTCACTGACTGCCGGGATCTGGATTGTCACTGACTGCCGGGATCGGGATTGTCACGGACTGCTGGGATCAGGATTCTCACTGACTGCCGGGATCAGGATTCTCACTGACTGCTGGGATCAGGAGTCTCACTGACTGCAGGGATCACGATTCTCACTGACTGCTGGGATCAGGATTCTCACTGACTGCCGGGATCAGGATTCTCACTGACTGCCGGGATCGGGATTGTCACTGACTGCTGGGATCAGGATTCTCACTGACTGCCGGGATCAGGATTGTCACTGACTGCTGGGATCAGGATTCTCACTGACTGCCGGGATCAGGATTCTCACTGACTGCCGGGATCAGGATTCTCACTGACTGCCGGGATCTGGATTGTCACTAACTGCAGGGATCTGGATTGTCACTGACTGCCGGGATCAGGATTCTCACTGACTGCCGGGATCAGGATTCTCACTGACTGCCGGGATCTGGATTGTCACTGACTGCCGGGATCTGGATTGTCACTGACTGCCGGGATCTGGATTGTCACTGACTGCCGGGATCAGGATTCTCACTGACTGCTGGGATCAGGATTCTCACTGACTGCCGGGATCAGGATTCTCACTGACTGCCGGGATCTGGATTGTCACTGACTGCCGGGATCAGGATTCTCACTGACTGCTGGGATCAGGATTCTCACTGACTGCCGGGATCGGGATTGTCACTGACTGCCGGGATCTGGATTGTCACTGACTGCTGGGATCAGGATTCTCACTGACTGCCGGGATCTGGATTGTCACTGACTGCTGGGATCAGGAGTCTCACTGACTGCTGGGATCAGGATTCTCACTGACTGCCGGGATCAGGATTCTCACTGACTGCCGGGATCAGGATTCTCACTGACTGCCGGAATCAGGATTCTCACTGACTGCTGGGATCAGGATTCTCACTGACTGCCGGGATCAGGATTCTCACTGACTGCTGGGATCAGGATTCTCACTGACTGCCGGGATCAGGATTCTCACTGACTGCTGGGATCAGGATTCTCACTGACTGCCGGGATCAGGATTCTCACTGACTGCCGGGATCAGGATTCTCACTGACTGCTGGGATCAGGATTCTCACTGACTGCCGGGATCGGGATTGTCACTGACTGCCGGGATCGGGATTCTCACTGACTGCCGGGATCGGGATTGTCACTGACTGCCGGGATCAGGATTGTCACTGACTGCTGGGATCAGGATTGTCACTGACTGCCGGGATCGGGATTGTCACTGACTGCCGGGATCGGGATTGTCACGGACTGCTGGGATCAGGATTCTCACTGACTGCCGGGATCAGGATTCTCACTGACTGCTGGGATCAGGATTCTCACTGACTGCCGGGATCAGGATTCTCACTGACTGCCGGGATCAGGAGTCTCACTGACTGCAGGGATCACGATTCTCACTGACTGCTGGGATCAGGATTCTCACTGACTGCCGGGATCAGGATTCTCACTGACTGCCGGGATCGGGATTGTCACTGACTGCTGGGATCAGGATTCTCACTGACCGCTGGGATCGGGATTATCACTGACTGCCGAGATCAGGATTCTCACTGACTGCTGGGATCAGGATTCTCACTGACTGCCGGGATCAGGATTCTCACTGACTGCCGGGATCAGGATTCTCACTGACTGCCGGGATCTGGATTCTCACTGACTGCCGGGATCTGGATTGTCACTGACTGCCGGGATCTGGATTGTCACTGACTGCCGGGATCAGGATTCTCACTGACTGCCGGGATCGGGATTGTCACTGACTGCCGGGATCTGGATTGTCACTGACTGCCGGGATCAGGATTCTCACTGACTGCTGGGATCGGGATTCTCACTGACTGCCGGGATCGGGATTGTCACTGACTGCCGGGATCTGGATTGTCACTGACTGCTGGGATCAGGATTCTCACTGACTGCTGGGATCAGGATTCTCACTGACTGCCGGGATCAGGATTCTCACTGACTGCCGGGATCAGGATTCTCACTGACTGCTGGGATCAGGATTCTCACTGACTGCTGGGATCAGGATTCTCACTGACTGCCGGGATCGGGATTGTCACTGACTGCCGGGATCGGGATTGTCACTGACTGCCGGGATCTGGATTGTCACTGACTGCCGGGATCTGGATTGTCACTGACTGCCGGGATCAGGAGTCTCACTGACTGCCGGGATCGGGATTGTCACTGACTGCTGGGATCAGGATTCTCACTGACTGCTGGGATCAGGATTCTCACTGACAGCTGGGATCGGGATTGTCACTGACTGCTGGGATCAGGATTCTCACTGACTGCAGGGATCACGATTCTCACTGACTGCTGGGATCAGGATTCTCACTGACTGCCGGGATCAGGATTCTCACTGACTGCCGGGATCGGGATTGTCACTGACTGCTGGGATCAGGATTCTCACTGACCGCTGGGATCGGGATTATCACTGACTGCCGAGATCAGGATTCTCACTGACTGCCGGGATCAGGATTCTCACTGACTGCCGGGATCAGGATTCTCACTGACTGCCGGGATCAGGATTCTCACTGACTGCCGGGATCTGGATTCTCACTGACTGCCGGGATCTGGATTGTCACTGACTGCCGGGATCTGGATTGTCACTGACTGCCGGGATCAGGATTCTCACTGACTGCCGGGATCGGGATTGTCACTGACTGCCGGGATCTGGATTGTCACTGACTGCCGGGATCAGGATTCTCACTGACTGCTGGGATCGGGATTCTCACTGACTGCCGGGATCGGGATTGTCACTGACTGCCGGGATCTGGATTGTCACTGACTGCTGGGATCAGGATTCTCACTGACTGCTGGGATCAGGATTCTCACTGACTGCCGGGATCAGGATTCTCACTGACTGCCGGGATCAGGATTCTCACTGACTGCCGGGATCAGGAGTCTCACTGACTGCCGGGGTCACGATTCTCACTGACTGCTGGGATCAGGATTGTCACTGACTGCCGGGATCAGGATTCTCACTGACTGCTGGGATCTGGATTCTCACTGACTGCCGGGATCAGGAGTCTCACTGACTGCTGGGATCAGGATTGTCACTGACTGCCGGGATCTGGATTGTCACTGACTGCCGGGATCTGGATTGTCACTGACTGCCGGGATCGGGATTGTCACGGACTGCCGGGATCTGGATTGTCACTGACTGCCGGGATCGGGATTCTCACTGACTGCCGGGATCAGGATTGTCACTGACTGCCGGGATCTGGATTGTCACTGACTGCCGGGATCGGGATTGTCACGGACTGCCGGGATCGGGATTGTCACGGACTGCTGGGATCTGGATTGTCACTGACTGCCGGGATCAGGATTCTCACTGACTGCTGGGATCTGGATTGTCACTGACTGCCGGGATCTGGATTCTCACTGACTGTTGGGATCAGGATTCTCACTGACTGCCGGGATCAGGATTGTCACTGACTGCCAGGATCAGGATTCTCACTGACTGCCGGGATCGGGATTGTCACTGACTGCCGGGATCGGGATTGTCACTGACTGCCGGGATCGGGATTGTCACGGACTGCCGGGATCTGGATTGTCACTGACTGCCGGGATCAGGATTGTCACTGACTGCCGGGATCTGGATTGTCACTGACTGCCGGGATCGGGATTGTCACGGACTGCCGGGATCGGGATTGTCACGGACTGCTGGGATCTGGATTGTCACTGACTGCCGGGATCAGGATTCTCACTGACTGCTGGGATCTGGATTGTCACTGACTGCCGGGATCTGGATTCTCACTGACTGTCGGGATCAGGATTCTCACTGACTGCCGGGATCAGGATTGTCACTGACTGCCAGGATCAGGATTCTCACTGACTGCCGGGATCGGGATTGTCACTGACTGCCGGGATCGGGATTGTCACTGACTGCCGGGATCTGGATTGTCACTGACTGCCGGGATCTGGATTGTCACTGACTGCCGGGATCAGGAGTCTCACTGACTGCCGGGATCGGGATTGTCACTGACTGCTGGGATCAGGATTCTCACTGACTGCCGGGATCGGGATTGTCACTGACTGCCGGGATCAGGATTGTCACTGACTGCCGGGATCGGGATTGTCACGGACTGCCGGGATCGGGATTGTCACGGACTGCCGGGATCGGGATTGTCACGGACTGCCGGGATCGGGATTGTCACGGACTGCCGGGATCGGGATTGTCACTGACTGCCGGGATCGGGATTGTCACGGACTGCCGGGATCGGGATTGTCACGGACTGCCGGGATCGGGATTGTCACGGACTGCCGGGATCGGGATTGTCACGGACTGCCGGGATCGGGATTGTCACGGACTGCCGGGATCGGGATTCTATTCAAGTTGTGTGACAAATCTGCATTCAAAATCACATAAAAAATGTGATAAAAACGCAACGTGTGTACAGAGCCTTAGGTGAGATGCAGATATGTGTGAGAGTATTCGGGTGATAATAAGATGATAACAATACTGCTGCTCATACTATTCAGCCGAGGAAAAGAAGCACGATATAAGTGCATCTGCAGGAAAGCTATAGTCCAGGTCCTATGCCCCGTATACCCCCTATGTATCCACACACATAGATCCGGCCCAGGAGACACGTGGGACTTGTTCTCGTGGCTATGAGACTGTCTCTGTTTCTAGTCACCGGTGATTTCTCCAGATCTAGTTTTGGTATTTCCATCACCGGCGATATTCACATTTATTTTTCGTATACATTTTTTTAAAGCAAATGTAATAAGAGCGATGTTATTAGTGATATTCTGTCTGAAATGTCACATATAGTCCTGTACTCCAAATTATTACACTGTGAATTGTGTCCGATGACCTGTATCCATCATGTATCCGACCACCTGTATCCATCATGTATCCGACCACCTGTATCCATCATGTATCCGACCACCTGTATCCATCATGCATCCGACCACCTGTATCCATCATGTATCCGACCACCTGTATCCATCATGCATCCGACCACCTGTATCCATCATGCATCCGACCACCTGTATCCATCATGTATCCGACGACCTGTATCCATCATGCATCCGACCACCTGTATCCATCATGTATCCGACGACCTGTATCCATCATGCATCCGACCACCTGTATCCATCATGTATCCGACCACCTGTATCCATCATGCATCCGACCACCTGTATCCATCATGCATCCGACCACCTGTATCCATCATGTATCCGACCACCTGTATCCATCATGTATCCGACCACCTGTATCCATCATGCATCCGACCACCTGTATCCATCATGTATCCGACCGCCTGTATCCATCATGTATCCGACCGCCTGTATCCATCATGTATCCGACCACCTGTATCCATCATGTATCCGATGACCTGTATCCTTTATGTATCCAACCACCTGTATCCATCATGTATCCGACCACCTGTATCCATCATGTATCCGATGACCTGTATCCTTTATGTATCCAACCACCTGTATCCATCATGTATCCGACCACCTGTATCCATCATGTATCCGACCACCTGTATCCATCATGTATCCGATGACCTGTATCCTTTATGTATCCAACCACCTGTATCCATCATGTATCCGACCACCTGTATCCATCATGTATCCGATGACCTGTATCCTTTATGTATCCAACCACCTGTATCCATCATGTATCCGACCACCTGTATCCATCATGTATCCGACCACCTGTATCCATCATGTATCCGATGACCTGTATCCTTTATGTATCCAACCACCTGTATCCATCATGTATCCGACCACCTGTATCCATCATGTATCCGATGACCTGTATCCTTTATGTATCCAACCACCTGTATCCATCATGTATCCGACCACCTGTATCCATCATGTATCCGACCACCTGTATCCATCATGCATCCGACCACCTGTATCCATCATGTATCCGACCACCTGTATTCATCATGTATCCGATGACCTCTATCCATCATGTATCCGACCACCTGTATCCATCATGCATCCAACCACCTGTATCCATCATGCATCCAACCACCTGTATCCATCATGTATCCGACCACCTGTATTCATCATGTATCCGATGACCTCTATCCATCATGTATCCGATGACCTCTATCCATCATGTGTCCGACCACCTGTATCCATCATGTATCCGACCACCTGTATCTTTTATGTATCCAACCACCTGTATCCATCATGTATCCGACCACCTGTATCCTTTATGTATCCAACCACCTGTATCCATCATATATCCGACCACCTGGGTCCATCATGTGTCCGACGACCTGTATCCATCATGTATCCGACCACCTGGGTCCATCATGTATCCGATGACCTCTATCCATCATGTATCCCCATCATGTGTCCGACGACCTGTATCCATCATGTATCCGACCACCTGTATCCATCATGTATCCGACCACCTGTATCCATCATGTATCCGACCACCTGTATCCTTTATGTATCCAACCACCTGTATCCATCATGTATCCGACCACCTGGGTCCATCATGTATCCGATGACCTCTATCCATCATGTATCCCCATCATGTGTCCGACGACCTGTATCCATCATGTATCCGACCACCTGTATCCATCATGTATCCGACAACCTGTATCCTTTATGTATCCAACCACCTGTATCCACCATGTATCCGATGACCTCTATCCACTATGTGTATTCGACGTCCTGTATCCGACCACCTGTATCCATCATGTATACAATGACTTCTATCCATCATGTATCCGACCACCTGTATCCATCATGTATACAATGACTTCTATCCATCATGTATCCGACCACCTGTATCCATCATGTATCCGACCACCTGTATCCATCATGTATCCGACCACCTGTATCCATCATGTATCCGACCACCTGTATCCATCATGTATCCGACCACCTGTATCCATCATGTATCCGACCACCTGTATCCATCCTGTATACAACGTCCTCTATTCGACAACCTATATCCTTCATGTATCTAGTGACCTTTTTGTGATGTCCTCTATCCAACAACCTGTATCCGACATCCGGTATCCACCATTTATCCAGTGACCTATATGCATCATGTATCCGACATCCTGTATCCATCACGTGTCCGATTCTTTGGTGTTTCCAGTACGTGGGCGGCTGGTCTTGGAGTCCTGTCACCCTCTGTGCAGAGTATCGCGTCCTGTCACCCTCTGTGCAGAGCATCGCGTCCTGTCACCCTCTGTGCAGAGCATCGCCTCCTGTCACCCTCTGTGCGGAGCATCGCGTCCTGCCACCCTCTGTGCAGAGCATCGCCTCCTGTCACCCTCTGTGCAGAGCATCGCGTCCTGCCACCCTCTGTGCAGAGCATCGCGTCCTGCCACCCTCTGTGCAGAGCATCGCGTCCTGCCACCCTCTGTGCAGAGCATCGCCTCCTGTCACCCTCTGTGCAGAGCATCGCGTCCTGTCACCCTCTGTGCGGAGCATCGCGTCCTGTCACCCTCTGTGCAGAGCATCGCGTCCTGTCACCCTCTGTGCGGAGCATCGCGTCCTGTCACCCTCTGTGCGGAGCATCGCGTCCTGCCACCCTCTGTGCAGAGCATCGCCTCCTGTCACCCTCTGTGCAGAGCATCGCGTCCTGCCACCCTCTGTGCAGAGCATCGCGTCCTGCCACCCTCTGTGCAGAGCATCGCGTCCTGCCACCCTCTGTGCAGAGCATCGCCTCCTGTCACCCTCTGTGCAGAGCATCGCGTCCTGTCACCCTCTGTGCAGAGCATCGCGTCCTGTCACCCTCTGTGCAGAGCATCGCGTCCTGCCACCCTCTGTGCAGAGCATCGCGTCCTGCCACCCTCTGTGCAGAGCATCGCGTCCTGCCACCTTCTGTGCAGAGCATCGCGTCCTGCCACCCTCTGTGCAGAGCATCGCGTCCTGCCACCCTCTGTGCAGAGCATCGCGTCCTGTCACCCTCTGTGCAGAGCATCGCGTCCTGCCACCCTCTGTGCAGAGCATCGCGTCCTGCCACCTTCTGTGCAGAGCATCGCGTCCTGTCACCCTCTGTGCGGAGCATCGCGTCCTGTCACCCTCTGTGCGGAGCATCGCGTCCTGTCACCCTCTGTGCAGAGCATCGCGTCCTGTCACCCTCTGTGCGGAGCATCGCGTCCTGTCACCCTCTGTGCGGAGCATCGCGTCCTGTCACCCTCTGTGCGGAGCATCGCGTCCTGTCACCCTCTGTGCGGAGCATCGCGTCCTGTCACCCTCTGTGCAGAGCATCGCGTCCTGTCACCCTCTGTGCAGAGCATCACGTCCTGTCACCCTCTGTGCGGAGCATCGCATCCTGTCACCCTCTGTGCGGAGCATCGCATCCTGTCACCCTCTGTGCGGAGCATCGCATCCTGTCACCCTCTGTGCAGAGCATCGCGTCCTGTCACCCTCTGTGCAGAGCATCGCGTCCTGCCACCCTCTGTGCGGAGCATCGCGTCCTGTCACCCTCTGTGCAGAGCATCGCGTCCTGCCACCTTCTGTGCGGAGCATCGCGTCCTGTCACCCTCTGTGCGGAGCATCGCGTCCTGTCACCCTCTGTGCGGAGCATCGCGTCCTGTCACCCTCTGTGCGGAGCATCGCGTCCTGCCACCCTCTGTGCGGAGCATCGCGTCCTGTCACCCTCTGTGCGGAGCATCGCGTCCTGCCACCCTCTGTGCGGAGCATCGCGTCCTGCCACCCTCTGTGCAGAGCATCGCGTCCTGCCACCCTCTGTGCGGAGCATCGCCTCCTGCCACCCTCTGTGCGGAGCATCGCGTCCTGCCACCCTCTGTGCGGAGCATCGCGTCCTGACACCCTCTGTGCAGAGCATCGCGTCCTGTCACCCTCTGTGCGGAGCATCGCATCCTGTCACCCTCTGTGCAGAGCATCGCGTCCTGCCACCCTCTGTGCAGAGCATCGCGTCCTGTCACCCTCTGTGCAGAGTATCGCGTCCTGCCACCTTCTGTGCAGAGCATCGCGTCCTGCCACCCTCTGTGCAGAGCATCGCCTCCTGTCACCCTCTGTGCAGAGCATCGCGTCCTGTCACCCTCTGTGCGGAGCATCGCCTCCTGTCACCCTCTGTGCGGAGCATCGCGTCCTGTCACCCTCTGTGCGGAGCATCGCGTCCTGTCACCCTCTGTGCGGAGCATCGCGTCCTGTCACCCTCTGTGCGGAGCATCGCGTCCTGTCACCCTCTGTGCAGAGCATCGCGTCCTGTCACCCTCTGTGCGGAGCATCGCGTCCTGCCACCCTCTGTGCGGAGCATCGCGTCCTGTCACCCTCTGTGCAGAGCATCGCGTCCTGCCACCCTCTGTGCAGAGCATCGCCTCCTGTCACCCTCTGTGCAGAGCATCGCCTCCTGCCACCCTCTGTGCGGAGCATCGCGTCCTGCCACCCTCTGTGCAGAGCATCGCGTCCTGCCACCCTCTGTGCAGAGCATCGCCTCCTGTCACCCTCTGTGCGGAGCATCGCGTCCTGCCACCCTCTGTGCGGAGCATCGCGTCCTGTCACCCTCTGTGCAGAGCATCGCGTCCTGTCACCCTCTGTGCAGAGCATTGCATCCTGTTATCCTCTGTGCAGAGTATCACGTCCTGTCACCCTCTGTGCAGAGCATCGCGTCCTGTCACCCTCTGTGCAGAGCATCGCGTCCTGCCACCCTCTGTGCAGAGCATCGCGTCCTGCCACCCTCTGTGCAGAGCATCGCGTCCTGTCACCCTCTGTGCGGAGCATCGCATCTTGACACCCTCTGCAGAGCATTGCATTCTGGCATCCTCTGTGCAGAGTATCACGTCCTGTCACCCTCTGTGCAGAGCATCGCGTCCTGTCACCCTCTGTGCAGAGCATCGCGTCCTGCCACCCTCTGTGCAGAGCATCGCGTCCTGCCACCCTCTGTGCAGAGCATCGCGTCCTGTCACCCTCTGTGCAGAGCATCGCGTCCTGTCACCCTCTGTGCAGAGCATCGCCTCCTGTCACCCTCTGTGCAGAGCATCGCGTCCTGTCACCCTCTGTGCAGAGCATCGCCTCCTGTCACTCTCTGTGCGGAGCATCGCGTCCTGTCACCCTCTGTGCAGAGCATCGCGTCCTGTCACCCTCTGTGCAGAGCATCGCGTCCTGTCACCCTCTGTGCGGAGCATCGCGTCCTGCCACCCTCTGTGCGGAGCATCGCGTCCTGCCACCCTCTGTGCAGAGCATCGCGTCCTGTCACCCTCTGTGCGGAGCATCGCATCTTGACACCCTCTGCAGAGCATTGCATCCTGGCATCCTCTGTGCAGAGTATCACGTCCTGTCACCCTCTGTGCAGAGCATCGCGTCCTGTCACCCTCTGTGCAGAGCATCACATCATGTCACCCTCTGCAGAGCATCGCGTCCTGTCACCCTCTGTGCGGAGCATCGCATCTTGACACCCTCTGCAGAGCATTGCATTCTGGCATCCTCTGTGCAGAGTATCACGTCCTGTCACCCTCTGTGCAGAGCATCGCGTCCTGTCACCCTCTGTGCAGAGCATCGCGTCCTGCCACCCTCTGTGCAGAGCATCGCGTCCTGCCACCCTCTGTGCAGAGCATCGCGTCCTGTCACCCTCTGTGCAGAGCATCGCGTCCTGTCACCCTCTGTGCAGAGCATCGCCTCCTGTCACCCTCTGTGCGGAGCATCGCGTCCTGTCACCCTCTGTGCGGAGCATCGCGTCCTGTCACCCTCTGTGCGGAGCATCGCCTCCTGTCACCCTCTGTGCGGAGCATCGCGTCCTGTCACCCTCTGTGCAGAGCATCGCGTCCTGTCACCCTCTGTGCAGAGCATCGCGTCCTGTCACCCTCTGTGCGGAGCATCGCGTCCTGCCACCCTCTGTGCGGAGCATCGCGTCCTGCCACCCTCTGTGCAGAGCATCGCGTCCTGTCACCCTCTGTGCGGAGCATTGCATCCTGGCATCCTCTGTGCAGAGTATCACGTCCTGTCACCCTCTGTGCAGAGCATCGCGTCCTGTCACCCTCTGTGCAGAGCATCGTATCCAGGATGCAATGCTCTGTACAGAGGCTAACAGGAGGCCATGTTCTGCAGAGGGTGACAGGATGCGATGCTCTGCACAGAGGGTGACAGGACGCGATGCTCTGCACAGAGGGTGACAGGAGGCGATGCTCTGCACAGAGGGTGACAGGACGCGATGCTCTGCACAGAGGGTGACAGGACGCGATGCTCTGCACAGAGGGTGACAGGACGCGATGCTCTGCACAGAGGGTGACAGGAGGCGATGCTCTGCACAGAGGGTGACAGGACGCGATGCTCTGCACAGAGGGTGACAGGACGCGATGCTCTGCACAGAGGGTGACAGGACGCGATGCTCTGCACAGAGGGTGACAGGAGGCGATGCTCTGCACAGAGGGTGACAGGAGGCGATGCTCTGCACAGAGGGTGACAGGACGCGATGCTCTGCACAGAGGGTGACAGGACGCGATGCTCTGCACAGAGGGTGTCAGGACGCGATGCTCTGCACAGAGGGTGACAGGATGCGATGCTCTGCACAGAGGGTGACAGGAGGCGATGCTCTGCACAGAGGGTGACAGGACGCGATGCTCTGCACAGAGGGTGACAGGAGGCGATGCTCTGCACAGAGGGTGACAGGACGCGATGCTCTGCACAGAGGGTGACAGGACGCGATGCTCTGCACAGAGGGTGACAGGACGCGATGCTCTGCACAGAGGGTGACAGGAGGCGATGCTCTGCACAGAGGGTGACAGGATGTGATGCTCTGCACAGAGGGTGACAGGAGGCGATGCTCTGCACAGAGGGTGACAGGATGCGATGCTCTGCACAGAGGGTGACAGGAGGCGATGCTCTGCACAGAGGGTGACAGGATGCGATGCTCTGCACAGAGGGTGACAGGACGCGATGCTCCGCACAGAGGGTGACAGGAGGCGATGCTCTGCACAGAGGGTGACAGGACGCGATGCTCTGCACAGAGGGTGACAGGACGCGATGCTCTGCACAGAGGGTGGCAGGACGCGATGCTCTGCACAGAGGGTGACAGGATGCGATGCTCTGCACAGAGGGTGGCAGGATGCGATGCTCTGCACAGAGGGTGGCAGGACGCGATGCTCTGCACAGAGGGTGACAGGACGCGATGCTCTGCACAGAGGGTGGCAGGACGCGATGCTCTGCACAGAGGGTGACAGGACGTGATGCTCTGCACAGAGGGTGGCAGGATGCGATGCTCTGCTGGCTGCCCCTTCTCTCTGATGGCACTGGGAGATTTCTCGGGGACATTCCTGTGATCGCGGCCCCCTCTATCCAGTGTACGGGGGTGTATGAAGGGACACGTGCTGCTTGTGTACACTGAGCGCCTGGTGCGATGTGCTGCAGAACCTGTGACTGATGAGCTCATGTATAGTGTGAGCTGCTGCAGAGCGGTGCCTCCTCCTCCTCCTCCTCCTCCACACAGCAGTGCCGCACCATGCCCAGCGCTGCAACACCTGACCTCAGTGATGACATCACCCCTCTGCACTGATGACATCACCTGTCCATAATGATGATGTCATCACCTGTCCCCAATGATGATGTCACCACCTGTCCCCAATGATGATGTCACCACCTGTCCCCAATGATGATGTCACCACCTGTCCTTCCTCTGTTGTCCTCCTCCTCTGTTCTTCTCCCTCTGTCCTCCTTGTCCAGACACCTTTATCCTCCTCTATCTTCGTTTGTCCTCCCTCTGTCCTCCTCCTCCTCTGTAATTCTCAGTCTTCCTTCTCTGTCCTCCTCCTCTTCTGTAATTCTCAGTCCTCCTTCTCTGTCCTCCTCCTCTATTGTCCTTCTTGTGGAGACACAGGGGTGATTGGCTGCTCTCGTCCTCTGGCCTGGATATCTTCAGAAAGACTACAGAGACCAGGGCTTATCCCACTGAACACTCGCACTCCTTCCTCATGGGCAGAACACTGCTCAGACAACACAGGGTGAGGGAACCACAGAGTCTCACCCTTCTGTTGGCCCACCAGGGATAACAATCTTGGTGACTTCAGGGCTTCAAGAACCAATTATCCCAGTCCAGCAGCACCCCGCTTTTGGTGGCCACTCAGTGAGGGGAGATGGCGGCAAGCTTAGGAAGCTGACCAAGCACAGGAAAGTATGTAGTCAAGCAACCGAGTTGTCTCAACCTGGTTCCCCAACGAATGCATGGATTGAGCATTGAGCAATGGGGCAGTTCTGTGATCCTCCATCTGGAACCATGGATCCTAGGCTGAAGTCTTGTAGAATAAACCTTGAAGCAGTGCTGTAATCCTCCAGCTGGAACCATGGATCCTAGGCTGAAGATCAGTAGAATAAATCTTGAAGCAGTTCTGTGATCCTCCAGCTGGAACCATGGATCCTAGGCTGAAATCCTGTAGAATAAATCTTGAAGCAGTTCTGTGATCCTTCAGCTGGGACCATGGATCCTAGGCTGAAATCCTGTAGAATAAATCTTGAAGCAGTGCTGTGATTCTCCAGCTGGAACCATGGATCCTAGGCTGAAATCCTGTAGAATAAATCTTGAAGCAGTTCTGTGATTCTCCAGCTGGAACCATGGATCCTAGGCTGAAATCCTGTAGAATAAATCTTGAAGCAGTTCTGTGATTCTCCAGCTGGAACCATGGATCCTAGGCTGAAATCCTGTAGAATAAATCTTGAAGCAGTGCTGTGATTCTCCAGCTGGAACCATGGATCCTAGGCTGAAGTCCTGTAGAATAAATCTTGAAGCAGTTCTGTGATCCTCCAGCTGGAACCATGGATCCTAGTCTGATGTCTTGTAGAATATGAATCTGGTGACAGGAACAAGGCCCATTTTATATCCCTCAGTTCTCATTTCAGGGTATTGGGTCTTAAAGGATTGGTGGGAGATGGCGGCTCTCTCTCATTGGTGGCTAGTTTTTTTCGACTGCATCACTTTCCTCTGAAGTAGTCAAACAGGCTGCAACAATTCACAATTAAGAGACAATAGAGCTTTGATCAGTCTGACATGAAACAATTGCTTGATTTACCAAACAAAAGAACAATACGTCTGGCCTAATTAAGAGCAGTCCACCCCCCCCACACACACACACAAGTGGCCAGACGCTGAGTCGTCACATTCCTCCCCTTTCTTAATTAGCCACAGAAAACTGCTGTACCCTGAGAACGGTCGCTCTGAAGTAGTCAAACAGACTGCAACACTTCACAATTAACAGACAATAGAGCTTCGATCAGTCTGACATGAAACAATTGCTTGATTTACCAAACAAAAGAACAAGACGTCTGGCCTAATTAAGAACACTTCACCCCCACACAAGTGGCCAGACGCTGAGTCGTCACATTCCTCCCCCTTCTTAATTAGCCACAGAAAACTGCTGTACCCTGAGAAGGGTCGCTGTTGACTGTGCTGCCAGACGTGACAGCCTCCGATCATCCCTGTCCTCTTGCCCGGATGGTCTGCCAGCATTTCCGTGATCTTGGCCCTTTTGGTTTTGTGGTCAGCAACAAAGGCTGCCATCTATACACCTCCCCCTTATTTCCTCCCCAGTTCAGGCAGCCATGAATGTGGGTTATCGTAAGGAGTGTCAGAAGGATCTGCTTCAGGGTGCTGCTTGGCTTGGTTGGGGGTGATAGATGTGACAAACTGGCTGGATTGTCCTTGTTCTAGGTCATTCTCTAAAATAACAGGTGTGTGGAGGCCGACCATGAGCCCCACTTCAACCTCCCTGGCCGGTCGCCCAGTCCAACTGCACATGGGCCAGAGGGATGTCCGAGCGCTGACCGCCAGCCGGGAGATGGTCACTTGGCTGCGTGGTACATGGTGTTCCGGGGAAAATAATATCTAAACTGACCAGAGTGATGGAGGACCCAGTATCCTGAAGTCTATGGGCCAGTATGTCCCTCACCTCAACGGGCTGGATGTCGGCTGGGGTGGGGTGTTCGACCGGCTAGATCACCTCCTCTGCTGCTGGTGTTTCCCAGGGGTAGCATCCCTCAGACCCTGATGGCTCGTCTCAGCAGACATTGACCGGCTAGGCCATCCGGCGGGCTCCAGGCATGTGGCCTCGGCTTTGGAGACAATCTTTCTCCATGTGTCCAAGGCGCCTAACAGCACCGTGGATTGGGCAAGTCAAAGGACCTGTTTGTAAACCTTTGTCCCGGTGGTACACGTTGGCTCGCTAGGGATTAGAATCTTTGTGACTTTTGGGCTTCCAGGGCCCCGATTTTGGTAGGCAACCACTGGGAGGAGATAGCAGCAAACTTAGGAAGGTGACCAAGCACAGCAGGGTATGTAGCCAGGCAAATTGTGGGCTCAGCATTGAAGAAGTTCTGTGATCCTCCAGCTGGAACCACGGATCCTAGGCTGAAATCCTGTAGAATGAATATGCTGAAGGCAGCAAGGCCCTTTTAATACCCCTCAGTTCTCATGTCAGGGTATTGTGTCTTACAGGATTGGTGGAGATGGCTGCTCTCTCATTGGTCGCTAGTGCAATATGACTGTATAATTTTCCTCTGCTTGAAGTAGTCAAAGGGGCTCAGACAATCCAAAACTTAGACAAGTGTGCTCCGGTCAGTCTGACATGAAACAATCGCTAACTTCTCTGAATTTACCAAACAAAGGAACAATACGTCTACACTAAATAAGAACAGTTCACCACTCGCCAGATATCAGTTATATTATACAGGAGGTGACATCACCGCCCTGCAGATATCAGTTATATTATACAGCGGTGACATCACCGCTCTCCAGATATCAGTTATATTATACAGCAGTGACATCACCGCTCTGCAGATATCAGTTATATTATACAGTAGTGACATCACCGCTCTGCAGATATCAGTTATATTATACAGGAAGTGACATCACCGCCCTGCAGATATCAGTTATATTATACAGGAAGTGACATCACCGCTCTGCAGATATCAGTTATATTATACAGCAGTGACATCACCGCTCTGCAGATATCAGTTATATTATACAGGAGGTGACATCACCGCTCTGCAGATATCAGTTATATTATACAGCAGTGTCATCACCGCTCTGCAGATATCAGTTATATTATACAGCAGTGACATCACCACTCTGCAGATATCAGTTATATTATACAGCAGTGACATCACCGCTCTGCAGATATCAGTTATATTATACAGCAGTGACATCCCCACTCTGCAGATATCAGTTATATTATACAGCAGTGACATCACCGCTCTGCAGATATCAGTTATATTATACAGCAGTGACATCACCGCACTGCAGATATCAGTTATGTTATACAGCAGTGACATCACCGCTCTGCAGATATCAGTTATATTACACAGCAGTGACATCACCGCTCTGCAGATATCAGTTATATTATACAGCAGTGACATCACCGCCCTGCAGATATCAGTTATATTATACAGCGGTGACATCACCGCTCTGCAGATATCAGTTATATTATACAGCAGTGACATCACCGCTCTGCAGATATCAGTTATATTACACAGCAGTGACATCACCGCTCTGCAGATATCAGTTATATTATACAGCAGTGACATCACCGCCCTGCAGATATCAGTTATATTATACAGCGGTGACATCACCGCTCTGCAGATATCAGTTATATTATACAGGAGGTGACATCACCGCTCTGCAGATATCAGTTATATTATACAGCAGTGACATCACCGCTCTCCAGATATCAGTTATATTATACAGCAGTGACATCACCGCTCTGCAGATATCAGTTATATTATACAGCAGTGACATCACCGCTCTGCAGATATCAGTTATATTATACAGCAGTGACATCACCGCTCTGCAGATATCAGTTATATTATACAGCAGTGACATCACCGCTCTGCAGATATCAGTTATATTATACAGCAGTGACATCACCGCTCTGCAGATATCAGTTATATTACACAGCAGTGACATCACCGCTCTGCAGATATCAGTTATATTACACAGCAGTGACATCACCGCTCTGCAGATATCAGTTATATTATACAGCAGTGACATCACCGCTCTGCAGATATCAGTTATATTATACAGCAGTGACATCACCGCTCTGCAGATATCAGTTATGTTATACAGCAGTGACATCACCGCTCTGCAGATATCAGTTATGTTATACAGCAGTGACATCACCGCTCTGCAGATATCAGTTAAATTATACAGCAGTGACATCACCGCTCTGCAGATATCAGTTATATTATACAGCAGTGACATCACCGCTCTGCAGATATCAGTTATATTACACAGCAGTGACATCACCGCTCTGCAGATATCAGTTATATTATACAGCAGTGACATCACCGCTCTGCAGATATCAGTTATATTATACAGCAGTGACATCACCGCTCTGCAGATATCAGTTATATTATACAGCAGTGACATCACCACTCTCCAGATATCAGTTATAATATACAGCAGTGACATCACCGCTCTGCAGATATCAGTTATATTATACAGCAGTGACATCACCGCTCTGCAGATATCAGTTATATTATACAGCAGTGACATCACCGCTCTGCAGATATCAGTTATATTATACAGCAGTGACATCACCGCTCTGCAGATATCAGTTATATTATACAGCGGTGACATCACCGCTCTCCAGATATCAGTTATATTACACAGCGGTGACATCACCGCACTGCAGATATCAGTTATATTATACAGCGGTGACATCACCGCACTGCAGATATCAGTTATATTATACAGCAGTGACATCACCGCACTGCAGATATCAGTTATATTATACAGGAGGTGACATCACCGCTCTGCAGATATCAGTTATATTACACAGCAGTGACATCACCGCTCTGCAGATATCAGTTATATTATACAGCAGTGACATCAGCGCTCTGCAGAGATCAGTTATATTATACAGCAGTGACATCACCGCTCTGCAGATATCAGTTATATTATACAGCAGTGACATCACCGCTCTGCAGATATCAGTTATATTATACAGCAGTGACATCACCGCCCTGCAGATATCAGTTATATTATACAGGCAGTGAC
The DNA here is from genome assembly GCF_048569485.1 of Anomaloglossus baeobatrachus. Classification (NCBI taxonomy): domain Eukaryota; kingdom Metazoa; phylum Chordata; class Amphibia; order Anura; family Aromobatidae; genus Anomaloglossus; species Anomaloglossus baeobatrachus. The sequence goes on along the minus strand of NC_134357.1, from coordinate 597,132,798 downwards.
ATCACCGCTCTGCAGATATCAGTTATATTATACAGCAGTGACATCACCGCTCTGCAGATATCAGTTATATTATACAGCAGTGACATCACCACTCTGCAGATATCAGTTATATTATACAGCAGTGACATCAGCGCTCTGCAGAGATCAGTTATATTATACAGCAGTGACATCACCGCTCTGCAGATATCAGTTATATTACACAGCAGTGATATCACCGCTCTGCAGATAACAGTTATATTATACAGCAGTGACATCACCGCTCTGCAGATATCAGTTATATTATACAGCAGTGACATCACCGCTCTGCAGATATCAGTTATATTATACAGCAGTGACATCACCGCTCTGCAGATATCAGTTATATTATACAGCAGTGACATCAGCGCTCTGCAGAGATCAGTTATATTATACAGCAGTGACATCACCGCTCTGCAGATATCAGTTATATTACACAGCAGTGATATCACCGCTCTGCAGATAACAGTTATATTATACAGCAGTGACATCACCGCTCTGCAGATATCAGTTATATTATACAGCAGTGACATCACCGCTCTGCAGATATCAGTTATATTATACAGCAGTGACATCACCGCTCTGCAGATATCAGTTATATTATACAGCAGTGACATCACCGCTCTGCAGATATCAGTTATATTATACAGCAGTGACATCACCGCTCTGCAGATATCAGTTATATTATACAGCAGTGACATCACCGCTCTGCAGATATCAGTTATATTATACAGCAGTGACATCACCGCTCTGCAGATATCAGTTATATTATACAGCACTGACATCACCGCTCTGCAGATATCAGTTATATTACACAGCAGTGATATCACCGCTCTGCAGATAACAGTTATATTATACAGCAGTGACATCACCGCTCTGCAGATATCAGTTATATTATACAGCAGTGACATCACCGCTCTGCAGATATCAGTTATATTATACAGCAGTGACATCACCACTCTCCAGATATCAGTTATAATATACAGCAGTGACATCACCGCTCTGCAGATATCAGTTATATTATACAGCAGTGACATCACCGCTCTGCATATATCAGTTATATTATACAGCAGTGACATCACCGCTCTGCAGATATCAGTTATATTATACAGCAGTGACATCACCGCTCTGCAGATATCAGTTATATTATACAGCGGTGACATCACCGCTCTCCAGATATCAGTTATATTACACAGCGGTGACATCACCGCACTGCAGATATCAGTTATATTATACAGCGGTGACATCACCGCACTGCAGATATCAGTTATATTATACAGCAGTGACATCACCGCACTGCAGATATCAGTTATATTATACAGGAGGTGACATCACCGCTCTGCAGATATCAGTTATATTATACAGCAGTGACATCACCGCCCTGCAGATATCAGTTATATTATACAGGCAGTGACATCACCGCTCTGCAGATATCAGTTATATTATACAGCAGTGACATCACCGCTCTGCAGATATCAGTTATATTATACAGCAGTGACATCAGCGCTCTGCAGAGATCAGTTATATTATACAGCAGTGACATCACCGCTCTGCAGATATCAGTTATATTACACAGCAGTGACATCACCGCTCTGCAGATTTCAGTTATATTATACAGGAGTGACATCACCGCTCTGCAGATATCAGTTATATTATACAGCAGTGACATCACCGCTCTGCAGATATCAGTTATATTATACAGCAGTGACATCACCGCTCTGCAGATATCAGTTATATTATACAGCAGTGACATCACCGCTCTGCAGATATCAGTTATATTATACAGCAGTGACATCACCGCTCTGCAGATATCAGTTATATTACACAGCGGTGACATCACCGCACTGCAGATATCAGTTATATTATACAGCAGTGACATCACCGCTCTGCAGATATCAGTTATATTATACAGCAGTGACATCACCGCTCTGCAGATATCAGTTATATTATACAGCAGTGACATCACCACTCTCCAGATATCAGTTATAATATACAGCAGTGACATCACCGCTCTGCAGATATCAGTTATATTATACAGCAGTGACATCACCGCTCTGCATATATCAGTTATATTATACAGCAGTGACATCACCGCTCTGCAGATATCAGTTATATTATACAGCAGTGACATCACCGCTCTGCAGATATCAGTTATATTATACAGCGGTGACATCACCGCTCTCCAGATATCAGTTATATTACACAGCGGTGACATCACCGCACTGCAGATATCAGTTATATTATACAGCGGTGACATCACCGCACTGCAGATATCAGTTATATTATACAGCAGTGACATCACCGCACTGCAGATATCAGTTATATTATACAGGAGGTGACATCACCGCTCTGCAGATATCAGTTATATTATACAGCAGTGACATCACCGCCCTGCAGATATCAGTTATATTATACAGGCAGTGACATCACCGCTCTGCAGATATCAGTTATATTATACAGCAGTGACATCACCGCTCTGCAGATATCAGTTATATTATACAGCAGTGACATCAGCGCTCTGCAGAGATCAGTTATATTATACAGCAGTGACATCACCGCTCTGCAGATATCAGTTATATTACACAGCAGTGACATCACCGCTCTGCAGATATCAGTTATATTATACAGCAGTGACATCACCGCTCTGCAGATATCAGTTATATTATACAGCAGTGACATCACCGCTCTGCAGATATCAGTTATATTATACAGCAGTGACATCACCGCTCTGCAGATATCAGTTATATTACACAGCGGTGACATCACCGCACTGCAGATATCAGTTATATTATACAGCAGTGACATCACCGCTCTGCAGATATCAGTTATATTATACAGCAGTGACATCACCGCTCTCCAGATATCAGTTATATTATACAGCAGTGACATCACCGCTCTGCAGATATCAGTTATATTATACAGCAGTGACATCACCGCTCTGCAGATATCAGTTATATTATACAGCAGTGACATCACCGCTCTGCAGATATCAGTTATATTATACAGCAGTGACATCACCGCTCTGCAGATATCAGTTATATTATACAGCAGTGACATCACCACTCTGCAGATATCAGTTATATTATACAGCAGTGACATCACCGCTCTGCAGATATCAGTTATATTATACAGCAGTGACATCACCGCTCTGCAGATATCAGTTATATTATACAGCAGTGACATCACCGCTCTCCAGATATCAGTTATATTATACAGCAGTGACATCACCGCTCTGCAGATATCAGTTATATTATACAGCAGTGACATCACCGCTCTGCAGATATCAGTTATATTACACAGCAGTGACATCACCGCTCTGCAGATATCAGTTATATTATACAGCAGTGACATCACCGCTCTCCAGATATCAGTTATATTATACAGCAGTGACATCACCGCTCTGCAGATATCAGTTATATTATACAGGAGGTGACATCACCGCTCTGCAGATATCAGTTATATTATACAGCAGTGACATCACCGCTCTGCAGATATCAGTTATATTATACAGCAGTGACATCACCACTCTGCAGATATCAGTTATATTATACAGCAGTGACATCACCGCTCTGCAGATATCAGTTATATTATACAGCAGTGACATCACCGCTCTGCAGATATCAGTTATATTATACAGCAGTGACATCACCGCTCTGCAGATATCAGTTATATTATACAGCAGTGACATCACCGCTCTCCAGATATCAGTTATATTATACAGCAGTGACATCACCGCTCTGCAGATATCAGTTATATTATACAGGCAGTGACATCACCGCTCTGCAGATATCAGTTATATTATACAGCAGTGACATCACCGCTCTGCAGATATCAGTTATATTACACAGCAGTGATATCACCGCTCTGCAGATATCAGTTATATTATACAGGCAGTGACATCACCGCTCTGCAGATATCAGTTATATTATACAGCAGTGACATCACCGCTCTGCAGATATCAGTTATATTATACAGCAGTGACATCACCGCTCTGCAGATATCAGTTATACTATACAGCAGTGACATCACCGCTCTGCAGATATCAGTTATATTATACAGCAGTGACATCACCACTCTGCAGATATCAGTTATATTATACAGCAGTGACATCAGATATCAGTTATATTATACAGCAGTGACATCACCGCTCTGCAGATATCAGTTATATTATACAGCAGTGACATCACCGCTCTGCAGATATCAGTTATATTATACAGCAGTGACATCACCGCTCTGCAGATATCAGTTATATTATACAGCAGTGACATCACCGCTCTGCAGATATCAGTTATATTATACAGCAGTGACATCACCGCTCTGCAGATATCAGTTATATTATATAGCAGTGACATCACCGCTCCGCAGATATCAGTTATATTATACAGCAGTGACATCACCGCACTGCAGATATCAGTTATATTACACAGCAGTGACATCACCGCTCTGCAGATATCAGTTATATTATACAGCAGTGACATCACCGCTCTGCAGATATCAGTTATATTATACAGCAGTGACATCACCGCTCTGCAGATATCAGTTATATTATACAGCAGTGACATCACCGCTCTGCAGATATCAGTTATCACACGTTACAGGTACGGTTTGCTGTGTATCTGGACTCTCCTTCTTGTGTATTATGTCAGCTGCCGGCCTTACACAGTCATGTTCCTGCTGCCTCCGCAGTAACGTATGGAGGCAGCAGCTGCTCTGGGGGAGGAGGGAGGTGCTGCTGCAGTTATAATCACCTGTGATGAGAATGTGCAAAATCTACATAAAGACCGCAATATCTGCAAATAGGTGAATATACTGATGATACTGCAACAATCTGTATCTGAGCCTGACTCATGCTGTGGAGGAGCAGGTCTCAGCAGCACAGAGTATTTCAGGAGAGGAGAGCACTGATCTTATAGGAGGTCACAGAGATACATAGAGGAAGGAGCAGGACCCAGCAGCACAGAGTATTTCAGGAGAGGAGAGCACTGATCTTATAGGAGGTCACAGAGATACAGAGGAAGGAGCAGGTCCCAGCAGCACAGAGTATTTCAGGAGAGGAGAGCACTGATCTTATAGGAGGTCACAGAGATACAGAGGAAGGAGCAGGACCCAGCAGCACAGAGTATTTCAGGAGAGGAGAGCACTGATCTTATAGGAGGACACAGAGATACATAGAGGAAGGAGCAGGTCCCAGCAGCACAGAGTATTTCAGGAGAGGAGAGCACTGATCTTATAGGAGGTCACAGAGTTACATAGAGGAAGGAGCAGGTCCCAGCAGCACAGAGCATTTCAGGAGAGGAGAGCACTGATCTTATAGGAGGACACAGAGATACAGAGGAAGGAGCAGGACCCAGCAGCACAGAGTATTTCAGGAGAGGAGAGCACTGATCTTATAGGAGGACACAGAGATACATAGAGGAAGGAGCAGGTCCCAGCAGCACAGAGTATTTCAGGAGAGGAGAGCACTGATCTTATAGGAGGTCACAGAGATACAGAGGAAGGAGCAGGACCCAGCAGCACAGAGTATTTCAGGAGAGGAGAGCACTGATCTTATAGGAGGTCACAGAGATACATAGAGGAAGGAGCAGGTCCCAGCAGCACAGAGTATTTCAGGAGAGGAGAGCGCTGATCTTATAGGAGGACACAGAGATACACAGAGGAAGGAGCAGGTCCCAGCAGCACAGAGGATTTCAGGAGAGGAGAGCACTGATCTTATAGGAGGACACAGAGATACACAGAGGAAGGAGCAGGTCCCAGCAGCACAGAGTATTTCAGGAGAGGAGAGCACTGATCTTATAGGAGGTCACAGAGATACAGAGGAAGGAGCAGGACCCAGCAGCACAGAGTATTTCAGGAGAGGAGAGCACTGATCTTATAGGAGGTCACAGAGATACATAGAGGAAGGAGCAGTACCCAGCAGCACAGAGTATTTCAGGAGAGGAGAGCACTGATCTTATAGGAGGTCACAGAGATACAGAGGAAGGAGCAGGTCCCAGCAGCACAGAGTATTTCAGGAGAGGAGAGCACTGATCTTATAGGAGGTCACAGAGATACAGAGGAAGGAGCAGGTCCCAGCAGCACAGAGTATTTCAGGAGAGGAGAGCACTGATCTTATAGGAGGTCACAGAGATACAGAGGAAGGAGCAGGACCCAGCAGCACAGAGTATTTCAGGAGAGGAGAGCACTGATCTTATAGGAGGACACAGAGATACAGAGGAAGGAGCAGGACCCAGCAGCACAGAGTATTTCAGGAGAGGAGAGCACTGATCTTATAGGAGGACACAGAGATACATAGAGGAAGGAGCAGGTCCCAGCAGCACAGAGTATTTCAGGAGAGGAGAGCACTGATCTTATAGGAAGACACAGAGATACATAGAGGAAGGAGAAGGTCCCAGCAGCACAGAGTATTTCAGGAGAGGAGAGCACTGATCTTATAGGAGGACACAGAGATACAGAGGAATGAGCAGGTCCCAGCAGCACAGAGTATTTCAGGAGAGAAGAGCACTGATCTTATAGGAGGACACAGAGATACAGAGGAAGGAGCAGGTCCCAGCAGCACAGAGTATTTCAGGAGAGGAGAGCACTGATCTTATAGGAGGACACAGAGATACAGAGGAAGGAGCAGATCCCAGCAGCACAGAGTATTTCAGGAGAGGAGAGCACTGATCTTATAGGAGGACACAGAGATACATAGAGGAAGGAGCAGGTCCCAGCAGCACAGAGTATTTCAGGAGAGGAGAGCACTGATCTTATAGGAGGACACAGAGATACATAGGAAGGAGCAGGTCCCAGCAGCACAGAGGATTTCAGGAGAGGAGAGCACTGATCTTATAGGAGGACACAGAGATACATAGGAAGGAGCAGGTCCCAGCAGCACAGAGTATGTCAGGAGAGGAGAGCACTGATCTTATAGGAGGACACAGAGATACATAGAGGAAGGAGCAGGTCCCAGCAGCACAGAGTATGTCAGGAGAGGAGAGCGCTGATCTTCTGCAATTTTAGGCCCCCGCCCCTCAGTTTCTTCCATGGGTGTACACGTGGGTTGTAGATATTTAACCTTTCCCCCGGACAGGATCGGTTCGTGACCAGCTGGGCCGTATTCCCCATCCCTCTCCATACGTCTGGTCACTGCGGCCGCCGTGTGCTCTATTCATGGTCACCTCTGTCTATAGGACTCCCCATTCTGCCGCTTCTCATCTGTGCCCCCTCTATGGTGTTATCTGTGCCCCCTCTATGGTGTTATCTGTGCCCCTCTATGGTGTCATCTGTGTCCCCTCTATGGTGTTATCTGTGCCCCTCTATGGTGTCATCTGTGTCCCCTCTATGGTGTCATCTGTGCCCCTCTATGGTGTCATCTGTGTCCCCTCTATGGTGTCATCTGTGTCCCCTCTATGGTGTCATCTGTGTCCCCTCTATGGTGTCATCTGTGCCCCTCTATGGTGTCATCTGTGCTCCCTCTATGGTGTTATCTGTGCCCCCTCTATGGTGTCATCTGTGTCCCCTCTATGGTGTTATCTGTGCCCCTCTATGGTGTCATCTGTGTCCCCTCTATGGTGTCATCTGTGTCCCCTCTATGGTGTCATCTGTGTCCCCTCTATGGTGTCATCTGTGCCCCTCTATGGTGTCATCTGTGCTCCCTCTATGGTGTCATCTGTGCCCCTCTATGGTGTCATCTGTGCCCCCTCTATGGTGTCATCTGTGTCCCCTCTATGGTGTCATCTGTGCCCCTCTATGGTGTCATCTGTGTCCCCTCTATGGTGTCATCTGTGCCCCTCTATGGTGTCATCTGTGTCCCCTCTATGGTGTCATCTGTGTCCCCTCTATGGTGTCATCTGTGCCCCTCTATGGTGTCATCTGTGCCCCCTCTATGGTGTCATCTGTGTCCCCTCTATGGTGTCATCTGTGTCCCCTCTATGGTGTCATCTGTGCCCCCTCTATGGTGTCATCTGTGCCCCTCTATGGTGTCATCTGTGCCCCTCTATGGTGTCATCTGTGCCCCCTCTATGGTGTTATCTGTGCCCCTCTATGGTGTCATCTGTGCCCCTCTATGGTGTCATCTGTGCCCCCTCTATGGTGTCATCTGTGCCCCTCTATGGTGTCATCTGTGCCCCTCTATGGTGTCATCTGTGCCCCCTCTATGGTGTCATCTGTGCCCCCTCTATGGTGTCATCTCTGCTCCCTCTATGGTCTCATCTGTGCCCCCTCTATGGTGTCATCTGTGCCCCCTCTATGGTGTCATCTGTGCCCCCTCTATGGTGTCATCTGTGCCCCCTCTATGGTGTTATCTGTGCCCCCTCTATGGTGTCATCTGTGCCCCCTCTATGGTGTCATCTGTGCCCCCTCTATGGTGTCATCTGTGCCCCCTCTATGGTGTCATCTGTGCCCCCTCTATGGTGTTATCTGTGCCCCCTCTATGGTCTCATCTGTGCCCCCTCTATGGTGTCATCTCTGCCCCCTCTATGGTCTCATCTGTGCCCCTCTATGGTGTCATCTGTGCCCCCTCTATGGTGTCATCTGTGCCCCCTCTATGGTGTTATCTGTGCCCCCTCTATGGTGTCATCTTTGTCCCCTCTATGGTCTCATCTGTGCCCCCTCTATGGTGTCATCTGTGCCCCCTCTATGGTGTCATCTGTGCCCCCTCTATGGTGTCATCTGTGCCCCCTCTATGGTGTCATCTGTGCCCCCTCTATGGTGTCATCTCTGCTCCCTCTATGGTGTCATCTGTGCCCCCTCTATGGTGTCATCTGTGCCCCCTCTATGGTGTCATCTGTGCCCCCTCTATGGTGTCATCTGTGCCCCCTCTATGGTGTCATCTGTGCCCCCTCTATGGTGTCATCTGTGCCCCCTCTATGGTGTCATCTGTGCCCCCTCTATGGTGTCATCTGTGCCCCCTCTATGGTGTTATCTGTGCCCCCTCTATGGTCTCATCTGTGCCCCCTCTATGGTGTCATCTGTGCCCCCTCTATGGTGTCATCTGTGTCCCCTCTATGGTCTCATCTGTGCCCCCTCTATGGTGTCATCTGTGCCCCCTCTATGGTGTCATCTGTGCCCCCTCTATGGTTTCATCTGTGCCCCCTCTATGGTGTCATCTGTGCCCCCTCTATGGTGTTATCTGTGCCCCCTCTATGGTGTCATCTGTGCCCCCTCTATGGTGTCATCTGTGCCCCCTCTATGGTGTCATCTGTGCCCCCTCTATGGTGTTATCTGTGCCCCCTCTATGGTGTCATCTGTGCCCCCTCTATGGTGTCATCTGTGTCCCCTCTATGGTGTCATCTGTGCCCCTCTATGGTGTTATCTGTGCCCCCTCTATGGTGTCATCTGTGCCCCCTCTATGGTGTCATCTGTGCCCCCTCTATGGTGTTATCTGTGCCCCCTCTATGGTGTCATCTGTGCCCCTCTATGGTGTTATCTGTGCCCCCTCTATGGTGTCATCTGTGCCCCCTCTATGGTGTTATCTGTGCCCCCTCTATGGTGTCATCTGTGCCCCCTCTATGGTGTCATCTGTGCCCCTCTATGGTGTTATCTGTGCCCCTCTATGGTGTCATCTGTGCCCCCTCTATGGTGTCATCTGTGCCCCCTCTATGGTGTCATCTGTGCCCCCTCTATGGTGTCATCTGTGCCCCCTCTATGGTGTCATCTGTGCCCCCTCTATGGTGTCATCTGTGCCCCCTCTATGGTGTCATCTGTGCCCCCTCTATGGTGTCATCTGTGCCCCCTCTATGGTGTCATCTGTGCCCCCTCTATGGTGTCATCTGTGCCCCCTCTATGGTGTTATCTGTGCCCCTCTATGGTGTCATCTGTGCCCCCTCTATGGTGTCATCTGTGCCCCCTCTATGGTGTCATCTGTGCCCCCTCTATGGTGTCATCTGTGCCCCCTCTATGGTGTTATCTGTGCCCCCTCTATGGTGTCATCTGTGCCCCCTCTATGGTGTCATCTGTGCCCCCTCTATGGTGTTATCTGTGCCCCCTCTATGGTGTTATCTGTGCCCCCTCTATGGTGTCATCTGTGCCCCTCTATGGTGTCATCTGTGCCCCCTCTATGGTGTCATCTGTGCCCCCTCTATGGTGTCATCTGTGCCCCTCTATGGTGTCATCTGTGCCCCCTCTATGGTGTTATCTGTGCCCCCTCTATGGTGTTATCTGTGCCCCTCTATGGTCTCATCTGTGCCCCCTCTATGGTGTCATCTGTGCCCCCTCTATGGTGTCATCTGTGCCCCCTCTATAGTCTCATCTGTGCCCCCTCTATGGTGTCATCTGTGCCCCCGCTATGGTTTTATCTGTGCCCCCTCTATGGTGTTATCTGTGCCCCCTCTATGGTGTCATCTGTGCCCCCTCTATGGTGTCATCTGTGCCCCTCTATGGTGTCATCTGTGCCCCTCTATGGTGTCATCTGTGCCCCTCTATGGTGTCATCTGTGCCCCTCTATGGTGTCATCTGTGCCCCTCTATGGTCTCATCTGTGCCCCCTCTATGGTGTTATCTGTGCCCCTCTATGGTCTCATCTGTGCCCCCTCTATGGTGTCATCTGTGCCCCCTCTATGGTGTCATCTGTGCCCCTCTATGGTCTCATCTGTGCCCCCTCTATGGTCTCATCTGTGCCCCCTCTATGGTGTCATCTGTGCCCCCTCTATGGTGTTATCTGTGCCCCCTCTATAGTGTCATCTGTGTCCCCTCTATGGTGTCATCTGTGCCCCTCTATGGTGTCATCTGTGCCCCCTCTATGGTGTCATCTGTGCCCCCTCTATGGTGTCATCTGTGCCCCCTCTATGGTGTCATCTGTGCCCCCTCTATGGTGTCATCTGTGCCCCCTCTATGGTGTCATCTGTGCCCCTCTATGGTGTCATCTGTGCCCCCTCTATGGTCTCATCTGTGCCCCTCTATGGTGTCATCTGTGCCCCCTCTATGGTGTCATCTGTGCCCCCTCTATGGTGTCATCTGTGCCCCCTCTATGGTGTCATCTGTGCCCCTCTATGGTGTCATCTGTGCCCCCTCTATGGTGTTATCTGTGCCCCTCTATGGTGTCATCTGTGCCCCTCTATGGTGTCATCTGTGCCCCCTCTATGGTCTCATCTGTGCCCCCTCTATGGTGTCATCTGTGCCCCTCTATGGTGTCATCTGTGCCCCCTCTATGGTGTCATCTGTGCCCCCTCTATGGTGTCATCTGTGCCCCTCTATGGTGTCATCTGTGCCCCCTCTATGGTCTCATCTGTGCCCCCTCTATGGTGTCATCTGTGCCCCCTCTATGGTGTTATCTTTGCCCCCTCTATGGTGTCATCTGTGCCCCCTCTATGGTCTCATCTGTGCCCCCTCTATGGTGTCATCTGTGCCCCCTCTATGGTGTCATCTGTGCCCCCTCTATGGTGTCATCTGTGCCCCCTCTATGGTGTCATCTGTGCCCCCTCTATGGTGTCATCTGTGCCCCCTCTATGGTGTCATCTGTGCCCCCGCTATGGTGTTATCTGTGCCCCCTCTATGGTGTTATCTGTGCCCCTCTATGGTGTCATCTGTGCCCCTCTATGGTGTCATCTGTACCCCTCTATGGTGTCATCTGTGCCCCTCTATGGTGTCATCTGTGCCCCCTCTATGGTGTCATCTGTGCCCCCTCTATGGTCTCATCTGTGCCCCTCTATGGTGTCATCTCTGCCCCCTCTATGGTGTCATCTGTGCCCCCTCTATGGTCTCATCTGTGCCCCTCTATGGTGTTATCTGTGCCCCCTCTATGGTCTCATCTGTGCCCCCTCTATGGTGTCATCTGTGCCCCTCTATGGTGTCATCTGTGCCCCCTCTATGGTGTCATCTGTACCCCCTCTATGGTGTCATCTGTGCCCCTCTATGGTGTCATCTGTGCCCCCTCTATAGTGTCATCTGTGCCCCTCTATGGTGTCATCTGTGCCCCCTCTATAGTGTCATCTGTGCCCCCTCTATGGTGTCATCTCTGCTCCCTCTATGGTGTCATCTGTGCCCCCTCTATGGTGTCATCTGTACCCCCTCTATGGTGTCATCTGTGCCCCTCTATGGTGTCATCTGTGCCCCCTCTATAGTGTCATCTGTGCCCCTCTATGGTGTCATCTGTGCCCCCTCTATGGTGTCATCTGTGCCCCCTCTATGGTGTCATCTGTGCCCCTCTATGGTGTCATCTGTGCCCCTCTATAGTGTCATCTGTGCCCCCTCTATGGTCTCATCTCTGCCCCCTCTATGGTCTCATCTCTGCCCCTCTATGGTCTCATCTGTGCCCCTCTATGGTCTCATCTGTGCCCCCTCTATGGTGTCATCTGTGTCCCCTCTATGGTGTCATCTGTGCCCTCTCTATGGTCTCATCTGTGCCCCCTCTATGGTCTCATCTGTGCCCCTCTATGGTGTCATCTGTGCCCCTCTATGGTCTCATCTGTGCCCCTCTATGGTGTCATCTGTGCCCTTCTATGGTGTTATCTGTGCCCCTCTATGGTGTCATCTGTGCCCCCTCTATGGTCTCATCTGTGCCCCTCTATGGTCTCATCTGTGCCCCCTCTATGGTGTCATCTGTGCCCCCTCTATGGTGTCATCTGTGCCCCCTCTATAGTCTCATCTGTGCCCCCTCTATGGTCTCATCTGTGCCCCCTCTATGGTCTCATCTGTGCCCCCTCTATGGTGTCATCTGTGCCCCTCTATGGTGTCATCTGTGCCCCTCTATGGTCTCATCTCTGCCCCTCTATGGTCTCATCTGTGCCCCTCTATGGTGTCATCTGTGCCCCCTCTATGGTGTCATCTGTGCCCCCTCTATAGTCTCATCTGTGCCCCCTCTATGGTGTCATCTGTGCCCCCTCTATGGTCTCATCTGTGCCCCCTCTATGGTGTCATCTGTGCCCCCTCTATGGTGTCATCTGTGCCCCCTCTATGGTCTCATCTGTGCCCCTCTATGGTGTCATCTGTGCCCCCTCTATGGTGTCATCTGTGCCCCCTCTATAGTCTCATCTGTGCCCCCTCTATGGTCTCATCTGTGCCCCCTCTATGGTGTCATCTGTGCCCCCTCTATGGTCTCATCTGTGCCCCCTCTATGGTGTCATCTGTGCCCCTCTATGGTCTCATCTCTGCCCCTCTATGGTCTCATCTGTGCCCCTCTATGGTCTCATCTGTGCCCCCTCTATGGTGTCATCTGTGCCCCTCTATGGTGTCATCTGTGTCCCCTCTATGGTGTCATCTGTGCCCCCTCTATGGTGTCATCTGTGCCCCCTCTATGGTGTTATCTGTGCCCCCTCTATGGTCTCATCTGTGTCCCCTCTATGGTGTCATCTGTGCCCCCTCTATGGTGTCATCTGTACCCCCTCTATGGTGTCATCTGTGCCCCTCTATGGTCTCATCTGTGCCCCCTCTATGGTGTCATCTGTGCCCCCTCTATGGTGTCATCTGTGCCCCCTCTATGGTCTCATCTGTGCCCCCTCTATGGTGTCATCTGTGCCCCCTCTATGGTGTCATCTGTGCCCCCTCTATGGTGTTATCTGTGCCCCCTCTATGGTGTTATCTGGGCCCCCTCTATGGTGTCATCTGTGCCCCCTATATGGTGTCATCTGTGCCCCTCTATGGTGTCATCTGTGCCCCCTCTATGGTCTCATCTGTGCCCCTCTATGGTGTCATCTGTGCCCCCTCTATGGTCTCATCTGTGCCCCCTCTATGGTGTTATCTTTGCCCCCTCTATGGTGTCATCTGTGCCCCCTCTATGGTCTCATCTGTGCCCCCTCTATGGTGTCATCTGTGCCCCCTCTATGGTGTCATCTGTGCCCCCTCTATGGTGTCATCTGTGCCCCCTCTATGGTGTCATCTGTGCCCCCTCTATGGTGTCATCTGTGCCCCCTCTATGGTGTCATCTGTGCCCCCTCTATGATGTCATCTGTGCCCCCTCTATGGTGTCATCTGTGCCCCCTCTATGGTGTCATCTGTGCCCCCTCTATGGTGTCATCTGTGCCCCCTCTATGGTGTCATCTGTGCCCCCTCTATGGTGTCATCTGTGCCCCCGCTATGGTGTTATCTGTGCCCCCTCTATGGTGTCATCTGTGCCCCCTCTATGGTGTCATCTGTGCCCCTCTATGGTGTCATCTGTGCCCCTCTATGGTGTCATCTGTGCCCCTCTATGGTGTCATCTGTGCCCCTCTATGGTGTCATCTGTGCCCCTCTATGGTGTCATCTGTGCCCCTCTATGGTGTTATCTGTGCCCCCTCTATGGTGTCATCTGTGCCCCCTCTATGGTGTCATCTGTGCCCCCTCTATGGTGTCATCTGTGCCCCTCTATGGTGTCATCTGTGCCCCCTCTATGGTGTCATCTGTGCCCCCTCTATGGTCTCATCTGTGCCCCCTCTATGGTCTCATCTGTGCCCCCTCTATGGTGTCATCTGTGCCCCTCTATGGTGTCATCTGTGCCCCCTCTATGGTGTCATCTGTGCCCCCTCTATGGTGTCATCTGTGCCCCCTCTATGGTGTCATCTGTGCCCCCTCTATGGTGTCATCTGTGCCCCCTCTATGGTGTCATCTGTGCCCCCTCTATAGTGTCATCTGTGCCCCCTCTATGGTCTCATCTCTGCCCCCTCTATGGTGTCATCTGTGCCCCCTCTATGGTGTCATCTGTGCCCCCTCTATGGTGTCATCTGTGCCCCTCTATGGTGTCATCTGTGCCCCTCTATGGTGTCATCTGTGCCCCTCTATGGTGTCATCTGTGCCCCCTCTATGGTGTCATCTGTGCCCCCTCTATGGTGTCATCTGTGCCCCCTCTATGGTGTCATCTGTGCCCCCTCTATGGTGTCATCTGTGCCCCCTCTATGGTGTCATCTGTGCCCCCTCTATGGTGTCATCTGTGCCCCCTCTATAGTGTCATCTGTGCCCCCTCTATGGTCTCATCTGTGCCCCTCTATGGTGTCATCTGTGCCCCCTCTATGGTCTCATCTGTGCCCCTCTATGGTGTCATCTGTGCCCCCTCTATGGTGTCATCTGTGCCCCCTCTATGGTGTCATCTGTGCCCCCTCTATAGTGTCATCTGTGCCCCCTCTATGGTCTCATCTCTGCCCCCTCTATGGTGTCATCTGTGCCCCCTCTATGGTGTCATCTGTGCCCCCTCTATGGTCTCATCTCTGCCCCCTCTATGGTGTCATCTGTGCCCCCTCTATGGTCTCATCTGTGCCCCCTCTATGGTGTCATCTGTGCCCCTCTATGGTGTCATCTGTGCCCCCTCTATGGTGTTATCTGTGCCCCCTCTATGGTGTCATCTGTGCCCCCTCTATGGTGTTATCTGTGCCCCCTCTATGGTCTCATCTCTGCCCCTCTATGGTCTCATCTGTGCCCCTCTATGGTCTCATCTGTGCCCCCTCTATGGTCTCATCTCTGCCCCCTCTATGGTGTCATCTGTGCCCCCTCTATGGTCTCATCTGTGCCCCCTCTATGGTGTCATCTGTGCCCCCTCTATGGTGTTATCTGTGCCCCTCTATGGTCTCATCTGTGTCCCCTCTATGGTGTCATCTGTGCCCCCTCTATGGTGTTATCTGTGCCCCCTCTATAGTGTCATCTGTGTCCCCTCTATGGTGTCATCTGTGCCCCCTCTATGGTGTCATCTGTGCCCCCTCTATGGTGTCATCTGTGCCCCCTCTATGGTCTCATCTCTGCCCCATCTATGGTGTCATCTGTGCCCCCTCTATGGTGTTATCTGTGCCCCCTCTATGGTGTCATCTGTGCCCCCTCTATGGTGTCATCTGTGCCCCCTCTATGGTCTCATCTCTGCCCCCTCTATGGTGTCATCTGTGCCCCCTCTATGGTGTCATCTGTGCCCCCTCTATGGTGTTATCTGTGCCCCCTCTATGGTGTCATCTGTGCCCGATCTATGGTGTCATCTGTGCCCCCTCTATGGTCTCATCTGTGCCCCCTCTATGGTGTCATCTGTGTCCCCTCTATGGTGTCATCTGTGCCCCCTCTATGGTGTCATCTGTGCCCCCTCTATGCTGTCATCTGTACCCCCTCTATGGTGTCATCTCTGCCCCCTCTATGGTGTCATCTGTGCCCCCTCTATGGTGTCATCTGTGCCCCTCTATGGTGTCATCTGTGCCCCCTCTATGGTGTTATCTGTGCCCCCTCTATGGTGTTATCTGTGCCCCCTCTATGGTCTCATCTCTGCCCCCTCTATGGTGTCATCTGTGCCCCTCTATGGTGTCATCTGTGCCCCCTCTATGGTGTCATCTGTGCCCCTGTATGGTGTCATCTGTGCCCCCTCTATGGTGTCATCTGTGCCCCCTCTATGGTCTCATCTCTGCCCCCTCTATGGTGTCATCTTTGCCCCCTCTATGGTGTCATCTGTGCCCCCTCTATGGTGTCATCTGTGCCCCCTCTATGGTGTCATCTCTGCCCCCTCTATGGTGTCATCTGTGCCCCCTCTATGGTGTCATCTGTGCCCCCTCTATGGTGTTATCTGTGCTCCCTCTATGGTGTCATCTGTGCCCCCTCTATGGTGTCATCTGTGCCCCCTCTATGGTGTCATCTGTGCCCCCTCTATGGTGTCATCTGTGCCCCCTCTATGGTGTCATCTGTGCCCCCTCTATGGTGTCATCTGTGCCCCCTCTATGGTGTCATCTGTGCCCCCTCTATGGTGTCATCTGTGCCCCCTCTATGGTGTCATCTGTGCCCCCTCTATGGTGTCATCTGTGCCCCTCTATAGTCTCATCTGTGCCCCCCATATGGACTCTTTCTTGCGGTCCCCTTGGGGCTCGTCCATACTGTATGATCCTGTTATGTCTGCGCCCCAGTCCATCGTGTCGCAGTGTCATGGCGGCTGTAATGCCAGGATTTGTGTATATGCGGTCCTCCATGGTGGACGCAATGTTCCCAGCATGGCGCTCTGGTCGGAGGATCAGATCCATCACATATTTCTTGTCACCGCCGCCTGTGTGACCCCGGATTAATAGGAATGTTGGCGGACGGCGCAGCACCTGCCGCCCCTCAGGCCCGAGCCCCCCGAGCTTATATCCCCAGACAAAGGGCTATTGTGTGAAGAGTAGAGACATAAGAGGATCACCCCCTCCATGGCCGCCGTCTCCACCATCTGCCACTGCTTTGTCTGCAGCTTTTCACCCAACGTCTCAGCTGGACATCTCCGGATTACAATGGTTTCTCTGTCATTGAGATGTGAGCGAGGCGTGACTGTCTGCGCCTTCACCGTACGGGGATGGGGGGACTGCGGGGAAGTGGAAGAGCGAAGAAGAGGATAAAGAGGCGAGAGGAAGAAGAGGCGAGAGGAAGAAGAGGAGGGAAGAAGAGGCGAGAGGAAGAAGAGGAGAGAGGAAGAAGAGGCGAGAGGAAGAAGAGGCGAGAGGATGAAGAGGCGAGAGGAAGAAGAGGAGGGAAGAAGAGGCGAGAGGAAGAAGAGGCGAGAGGAAGAAGAGGCGAGAGGAAGAAGAGGAGGGAAGAAGAGGCGAGAGGAAGAAGAGGAGAGAGGAAGAAGAGGCGAGAGGAAGAAGAGGCGAGAGGATGAAGAGGCGAGAGGAAGAAGAGGAGGGAAGAAGAGGCGAGAGGAAGAAGAGGCGAGAGGAAGAAGAAGAGAGGAAGAAGAGGAAAGAGGAAGAAGAAGAGGCGAGAGGAAGAAGAGGTGAGAGAGAGGAAGAAGAGGTGAGAGGAAGAAGAGGAGAGAGAGAGGAAGAAGAGGCGAGAGGAAGAAGAGGCAAGAGGAAGAAGAGGAGGGAAGAAGAGGCGAGAGGAAGAAGAGAAGGGAAGAAGAGAGGAAGAAGAGGCGAGAGGAAGAAGAAGAGGGAAGAAGAGGCGAGAGGAAGAAGAGAAGGGAAGAAGAGGCGAGAGGAAGAAGAAGAGGCGAGAGGAAGAAGAAGAGGCGAGAGGAAGAAGAAGAGGCGAGAGGAAGAAGAAGAGGCGAGAGGATGAAGAGGCAAGAGAGAGGAAGAAGAGGAGGGAAGAAGAGGCGAGAGGAAGAAGAGAAGGGAAGAAGAGGCGAGAGGAAGAAGAGGCGAGAGGAAGAAGAGAAGGGAAGAAGAGGCGAGAGGAAGAAGAGGCGAGAGGAAGAAGAGGAGGGAAGAAGAGGCGAGAGGAAGAAGAAGAGAGGAAGAAGAGGCGAGAGGAAGAAGAGGAGGGAAGAAGAGGCGAGAGGAAGAAGAAGAGAGGAAGAAGAGGCGAGAGGAAGAAGAGGAGGGAAGAAGAGGCGAGAGGAAGAAGAGGCGAGAGAGAGGAAGAAGAGGCGAGAGGAAGAAGAGGCGAGAGGAAGAAGAGGTGAGAGGAAGAAGAGGCGAGAGAGAGGAAGAAGAGGCGGGAGAGAGGAAGAAGAGGCGAGAGAGAGGAAGAAGAGGCGAAAGGAAGAAGAAGAGGCGAGAGGAAGAAGAGGCGAGAGGAAGAAGAGGCGAGAGAGAGGAAGAAGAGGCGGGAGAGAGGAAGAAGAGGCGAGAGAGAGGAAGAAGAGGCGAGAGGAAGAAGAAGAGGCGAGAGGAAGAAGAGGCGAGAGGAAGAAGAGGCGAGAGAGAGGAAGAAGAGGCGAGAGAGAGGAAGAAGAGGCGAGAGGAAGAAGAGGCGAGAGGAAGAAGAAGCGAGAGAGAGGAAGAAGAGGCGAGAGAGAGGAAGAAGAGGCGAGAGAGAGGAAGAAGAGGCGAGAGGAAGAAGAGGCGAGAGAGAGGAAGAAGAGGCGAGAGAGAGGAAGAAGAGGCGAGAGAGAGGAAGAAGAGGCGAGAGGAAGAAGAGGCGAGAGGAAGAAGAGGCGAGAGGAAGAAGAGGAGGGAGGAAGAAGAGGCGAGAGGATGAAGAGGCGAGAAGAAGAAGAGGCGAGAGAGAGGAAGAAGAGGAGAGAGAGAGGAAGAAGAGGCGAGAGGAAGAAGAAGAGGCGAGAGGAAGAAGAGGCGAGAGGAAGAAGAGGCGAGAGGAAGAAGAGGCGAGAGAGAGGAAGAAGAAGAGGCGAGAGAGAGGAAGAAAAGGCGAGAGGAAGAAGAGGCGAGAGAGAGGAAGAAGAGGAGGGAGGAAGAAGAGGCGGGAGGAAGAAGAGGAGAGAGGAAGAAGAGGAGAGAGGAAGAAGAGGCGAGAGGAAGAAGAGGCGAGAGGAAGAAGAGGCGAGAGGAAGAAGAGGCGAGAGGAAGAAGAGGAGAGAGGAAGAAGAGGCGAGAGGAAGAAGAGGCGGGAGGAAGAAGAGGCGAGAGAGAGGAAGAAGAAGAGGCGAGAGAGAGGAAGAAGAGGCGAGAGGAAGAAGAGGCGGGAGGAAGAAGAGGCGAGAGAGAGGAAGAAGAAGAGGCGAGAGAGAGGAAGAAGAGGAGAGAGAGAGAGGAAGAAGAGGCGAGAGGAAGAAGAAGAGGCGAGAGGAAGAAGAGGCGAGAGGAAGAAGAGGCGAGAGGAAGAAGAGGCGAGAGAGAGGAAGAAGAAGAGGCGAGAGAGAGGAAGAAAAGGCGAGAGGAAGAAGAGGCGAGAGAGAGGAAGAAGAGGCGAGAGGAAGAAGAGGAGGGAGGAAGAAGAGGCGGGAGGAAGAAGAGGAGAGAGGAAGAAGAGGAGAGAGGAAGAAGAGGCAAGAGGAAGAAGAGGCGAGAGGAAGAAGAGGCGAGAGGAAGAAAAGGCGGAAAGAAGAGGAGGAAAGAAGAGGAGAGAGGAAGGAACAACATAGTGTTAATGGGGCATATAATTTAGAGTGATGCAATCCCAGTTCAGCATCCACATCTTAACCCGTCTGCTCCAGATGATCTGAGTTGCCAGCAGTATGCTCTCTCTTCCAGATGATCTGAGTTGCCAGCAGCATGCTCTCTCTTCCAGATGATCTGAGTTGCCAGCAGTATGCTCTCTCTTCCAGATGATCTGAGTTGCCAGCAGCATGCTCTCTCTTCCAGATGATCTGAGTTGTCAGCAGCATGCTCTCTCTTCCAGATGATCTGAGTTGCCAGCAGCATGCTCTCTCTTCCAGATGATCTGAGTTGCCAGTAGCATGCTCTCTCTTCCAGATGATCTGAGTTGCCAGCAGCATGCTCTCTCTTCCAGATGATCTGAGTTGTCAGCAGCATGCTCTCTCTTCCAGATGATCTGAGTTGCCAGCAGCATGCTCTCTCTTCCAGATGATCTGAGTTGCCAGTAGCATGCTCTCTCTTCCAGATGATCTGAGTTGCCAGCAGCATGCTCTCTCTTCCAGATGATCTGAGTTGCCAGTAGCATGCTCTCTCTTCCAGATGATCTGAGTTGCCAGCAGCATGCTCTCTCTTCCAGATGATCTGAGTTGCCAGCAGCATGCTCTCTCTTCCAGATGATCTGAGTTGCCAGTAGCATGCTCTCTCTTCCAGATGATCTGAGTTGCCAGCAGCATGCTCTCTCTTCCAGATGATCTGAGTTGCCAGTAGCATGCTCTCTCTTCCAGATGATCTGAGTTGCCAGTAGCATGCTCTCTCTTCCAGATGATCTGAGTTGCCAGCAGCATGCTCTCTCTTCCAGATGATCTGAGTTGCCAGCAGTATGCTCTCTCTTCCAGATGATCTGAGTTGCCAGCAGCATGCTCTCTCTTCCAGATGATCTGAGTTGCCAGCAGCATGCTCTCTCTTCCAGATGATCTGAGTTGCCAGTAGCATGCTCTCTCTTCCAGATGATCTGAGTTGCCAGTAGCATGCTCTCTCTTCCAGATGATCTGAGTTGCCAGCAGCATGCTCTCTCTTCCAGATGATCTGAGTTGCCAGTAGCATGCTCTCTCTTCCAGATGATCTGAGTTGCCAGCAGCATGCTCTCTCTTCCAGATGATCTGAGTTGCCAGTAGCATGCTCTCTCTTCCAGATGATCTGAGTTGCCAGCAGCATGCTCTCTCTTCCAGATGATCTGAGTTGCCAGCAGCATGCTCTCTCTTCCAGATGATCTGAGTTGCCAGTAGCATGCTCTCTCTTCCAGATGATCTGAGTTGCCAGCAGCATGCTCTCTCTTCCAGATGATCTGAGTTGCCAGCAGCATGCTCTCTCTTCCAGATGATCTGAGTTGCCAGCAGCATGCTCTCTCTTCCAGATGATCTGAGTTGCCAGCAGCATGCTCTCTCTTCCAGATGATCTGAGTTGCCAGCAGCATGCTCTCTCTTCCAGATGATCTGAGTTGCCAGCAGCATGCTCTCTCTTCCAGATGATCTGAGTTGCCAGCAGCATGCTCTCTCTTCCAGATGATCTGAGTTGCCAGCAGCATGCTCTCTCTTCCAGATGATCTGAGTTGCCAGCAGCATGCTCTCTCTTCCAGATGATCTGAGTTGCCAGCAGCATGCTCTCTCTTCCAGATGATCTGAGTTGCCAGCAGCATGCTCTCTCTTCCAGATGATCTGAGTTGCCAGCAGCATGCTCTCTCTTCCAGATGATCTGAGTTGCCAGCAGCATGCTCTCTCTTCCAGATGATCTGAGTTGCCAGCAGCATGCTCTCTCTTCCAGATGATCTGAGTTGCCAGTAGCATGCTCTCTCTTCCAGATGATCTGAGTTGCCAGTAGCATGCTCTCTCTTCCAGATGATCTGAGTTGCCAGCAGCATGCTCTCTCTTCCAGATGATCTGAGTTGCCAGCAGTATGCTCTCTCTTCCAGATGATCTGAGTTGCCAGCAGCATGCTCTCTCTTCCAGATGATCTGAGTTGCCAGCAGCATGCTCTCTCTTCCAGATGATCTGAGTTGCCAGTAGCATGCTCTCTCTTCCAGATGATCTGAGTTGCCAGTAGCATGCTCTCTCTTCCAGATGATCTGAGTTGCCAGTAGCATGCTCTCTCTTCCAGATGATCTGAGTTGCCAGCAGCATGCTCTCTCTTCCAGATGATCTGAGTTGCCAGTAGCATGCTCTCTCTTCCAGATGATCTGAGTTGCCAGCAGCATGCTCTCTCTTCCAGATGATCTGAGTTGCCAGTAGCATGCTCTCTCTTCCAGATGATCTGAGTTGCCAGCAGCATGCTCTCTCTTCCAGATGATCTGAGTTGCCAGTAGCATGCTCTCTCTTCCAGATGATCTGAGTTGCCAGCAGCATGCTCTCTCTTCCAGATGATCTGAGTTGCCAGCAGCATGCTCTCTCTTCCAGATGATCTGAGTTGCCAGCAGCATGCTCTCTCTTCCAGATGATCTGAGTTGCCAGCAGCATGCTCTCTCTTCCAGATGATCTGAGTTGCCAGCAGCATGCTTTCTTCCAGATGATCTGAGTTGCCAGCAGCATGCTCTCTCTTCCAGATGATCTGAGTTGCCAGCAGCATGCTCTGTCTTCCAGATGATCTGAGTTGCCAGCAGCATGCTCTCTCTTCCAGATGATCTGAGTTGCCAGCAGCATGCTCTCTCTTCCAGATGATCTGAGTTGCCAGCAGTATGCTCTCTCTTCCAGATGATCTGAGTTGCCAGCAGCATGCTCTCTCTTCCAGATGATCTGAGTTGCCAGCAGCATGCTCTCTCTTCCAGATGATCTGAGTTGCCAGCAGCATGCTCTCTCTTCCAGATGATCTGAGTTGCCAGTAGCATGCTCTCTCTTCCAGATGATCTGAGTTGCCAGCAGCATGCTCTCTCTTCCAGATGATCTGAGTTGCCAGCAGCATGCTCTCTCTTCTAGATGATCTGAGTTGCCAGCAGCATGCTCTCTCTTCCAGATGATCTGAGTTGCCAGCAGCATGCTCTCTCTTCCAGATGATCTGAGTTGCCAGCAGCATGCTCTCTCTTCCAGATGATCTGAGTTGCCAGTAGCATGCTCTCTCTTCCAGATGATCTGAGTTGCCAGCAGCATGCTCTCTCTTCCAGATGATCTGAGTTGCCAGCAGCATGCTCTCTCTTCCAGATGATCTGAGTTGCCAGTAGCATGCTCTCTCTTCCAGATGATCTGAGTTGCCAGCAGTATGCTGTGCCGTTCATCCACAAGACCAGTGATGTTCGGATCTAGGTGGCAATGTGACTGCTTTAATTGCGGAAGTTCAGATACATTTATAGGAATCACTTGGCTGGAGCCAAGAATACGTAACACGTCTCCTATTGGGTAAACTGCACAAAGAGCTTATTGTGAGCTATATACGTATACTGTATACACTGTATACGTGCTTCCTCATTTATATTACGCTAAGTCGCCATGAGTCACTTATGGCCAGGAAGTCCCGTATCTGAGTACAGCTCAAATGCCATTTTGAGTGCCGTTTTTGGATATCTTCATATAATTCTTAATATTCATAACAGTCCATAACTATGTCCATAACATTCCCCCTTTGGAGATGGCCAAAAATCTTTTCCTACTTACATCGAGTCTTTCGATCTGTCCTAATGCCGATGGTTACCTCACTTACCTACAAGATACCCCATCCCTTGTGGATGAACCTCCCCACCCAACAGACTATGCATAGGAAGTCAGATCCTGTCCGTATTCTCTTGACTGTCCTCATGGCTATGTTCCACGCTGACACATGTTATTCGGGGGGAAGGAGGTGGTGGTAGGCCCTATGTCCTCCACTTTCTTCTGGGCAGCCTCTCATGCTCCTCCTGGGTGTTGTCTTTAGTTCCTCCAGATTCTTCTCAATGGTCTTTCTGGTCCCCTCCTGTTGTTTCCTCTAGTTTTTCCAGATTCTTCATGGTGGTCTCTCTGCATGTCTTACAGTGTTGCCTCTATATCCTTCACTGTCTTCTGTGCAGCCTTATGTTCCTCTTGGGTGTTGCCTTTAGTTCCTTCAGAATCTTCTCAGTGGTCTCTCTGGTCCCCTTTGGAGTTTCATCTAGTTTCTCCAGAATTTTCTTGGTGATCTTTCTGCATGTCTTTCAGTGTTGCCTCTATGTCCTCCACTTTCTTCTGGGAAGTCTCTCGTGCTCCTCCTGAGTGTTGTCTTTAGTTCCTCCAGATTCTTCTCAGTGGTCTCTTTGGTCCCCTCTTGGTGTTTCTCCTAGTTTCTCCAGATTATTCGTGGTGGTCTCTCTGTATGTCTTTCGATGTTGCCTCTATATCCTTCACTTTCTTCTGGGCAGCCTCCCATGCTCCTCCTGGGTGTTGCCTTTAGTTCCTTGAGATCCTTCTCAGTGGTCTCTCTGGTCCCCTCTTGGTGTTTCCCCTAGTTTCTCCAGATTATTCGTGGTGGTCTCTCTGTATGTCTTTCGATGTTGCCTCTATATCCTTCACTTTCTTCTGGGCAGCCTCTCATGCTCCTCCTGGGTGTTGTCTTCAGTTCCTTCAGATTCTTCTCAGTGGTCTCTCTGGTCCCCTCTTGGTGTTTCCCCTAGTTTCTCCAGATTCTTTGTGGTGGTCTTTCTGTTTCTCTTTCTGTGTTGCCTCCATGTCCTCCACTTTCTTCTGGGCAGCCTCTCATGTTCCTCCTGGGTGTTGTCTTCAGTTCCTTGAGATCCTTCTCAGTGGTCTCTCTGGTCCCCTAATGGTGTTTCCCCTAGTTTCTCTGTGGTGGTCTTTCTGCTTCTTTTTCTGTGTTGCCTCTATGTCCTCCACTTTCTTCTGGGCAGCCTCTGGGTGTTGTCTTCAGTTCCTTGAGATCCTTCTCAGTGGTCTCTCTGGTCCCCTAATGGTGTTTCTCCTAGTTTCTCTGTGGTGGTCTTTCTGCTTCTTTTTCTGTGTTGCCTCTATGTCCTCCACTTTCTTCTGGGCAGCCTCTGGGTGTTGTCTTCAGTTCCTTGAGATCCTTCTCAGTGGTCTCTCTGGTCCCCTAATGGTGTTTCCCCTAGTTTATCTGTGGTGGTCTTTCTGCTTCTTTTTCTGTGTTGCCTCTATGTCCTCCACTTTCTTCTGGGCAGCCTCTGGGTGTTGTCTTCAGTTCCTTGAGATCCTTCTCAGTGGTCTCTCTGGTCCCCTAATGGTGTTTCCCCTAGTTTCTCTGTGGTGGTCTTTCTGCTTCTTTTTCTGTGTTGCCTCTATGTCCTCCACTTTCTTCTGGGCAGCCTCTGGGTGTTGTCTTCAGTTCCTTGAGATCCTTCTCAGTGGTCTCTCTGGTCCCCTCTTGGTGTTTCCCGTAGTTTCTCCAGATTCTTTGTGGTGGTCTTTCTGCATGTCTTTCGGTGTTGCCTTTATGTACTCCACTTTCTTCTGGGCAGCCTCTGGGTGTTGTCTTCAGTTCCTTGAGATCCTTCTCAGTGGTCTCTCTGGTCCCCTCTTGGTGTTTCCCCTAGTTTCTCCAGATTCTTTGTGGTGGTCTTTCTGCATGTCTTTCGGTGTTGCCTTTATGTACTCCACTTTCTTCTGGGTAGCCTCTCATGTTCCTCCTGGGTGTTGTCTTCAGTTCCTTGAGATCCTTCTCAGTGGTCTCTCTGGTCTCCTCTTGGTGTTTCTCCAGATTCTTCTTGGTGGTCTTTCTGCTTCTCTTTCGGTGTTGCCTCTATGTCCTCCACTTTCTTCTGGGCAGCCTCTGGGTGTTGTCTTGAGTTCCTTCAGGTTATTTTTCAGGACTGTTTGATTTACTAGGATATCTTCAGATTCTCCACATTTATAGAATTACAGGATATTTTTGCTGACGTACTTGGAGCTTCAAAATAATAGATGAAGGTGGATCCAGTATCCAGAACCTCAATCTGTGCTCACTTTTGCAGTTTGATTCTGAGACCAGCGGCTTCATCAGCAGTGGAGAATTCTGGACCCTCCTGCAGAAACACGGCTCTGAGCTGGACCCCCACAAGCTGGACGTCCTGCTGGCCCTCGCACACAGCAGTGCTGACGGGAAGATCTGCTACCAAGATGTCCTAAATCTGGTGAGTGTTCAGAAACGGAAGAGTGCTGCTTCTGAGATGAGGTGGCGGGTATGGTCTACAGTGGAGTGGTTCATGTCGCCATCTCTGTGGTACAACATGCGCCCTCCCCAGTACGTTATATGCCATAATGTTCCCTCTCTTTGTCCCTTCCAGATGTGCAACAAGAGATCAAACAGCTTCCGCCGCGCCATTCTGCAGGGAAACCGGCGCTTGTGTGATAAGACTCTCCTGGAGGAGTCCAGCTTGGACCTGACGCAGCGCCTAATCCGCCATGTTGCCTACGAGACCCTGCCTCGAGAGATAGACCGGAAGTGGTTCTACGACAACTACACGGGGTGTCCACCACCCTGGTTCATGATCACAGTCACCATCGTAGAGGTGAGTCCGGTCACCATCACTGATGGCACCACCTCCAGACACCAGAAAACCGCAAGCTGCCATCTTTAGTCTCATCCAATAAATGAGGGGTAAATAATGTGGGGTCCACATAGCATCTTTTCTCCGTGGGGGGAGGATAATAATTCTGGAGCCCCACACCCTGTAGAAGGTGTGATCTTAGCATTTGTTTCGCAGGTCGCCATCTTTGTGTACTATGGGCTACTCCTTGACCGCTTCGTCCTACAAGTGACGCATTCACAGTTCCTGAAGAAGAACCCTCTGGTGTATCATCCGCAGCTCCGGGCGCAGGCGTGGCGATACCTCAGCTACATGTTCATGCACGCCGGGTGAGTAGTGTCCACCGCCCCCAGAGAGAAGATATAATGAGCCCTAGCAAGATACAGTGAGGTCATCACAGTGGGCGGAGCCATTTTATACGGCGTGATGTCATCACAGTGGGCGGAGCCATTTTATATGGCGTGATGTCATCACAGTGGGTGGAGCCATTTTATACGGCGTGATGTCATCACAGTGGGTGGAGCCATTTTATACGGCGTGATGTCATCACAGTGGGTGGAGCCATTTTATACGGCGTGATGTCATCATAGTGGGCGGAGCCATTTTATACAGTGTGATGTCATCACAGTGGGCGGAGCCATTTTATATGGCGTGATGTCATCACAGTGGGTGGAGCCATTTTATACGGCGTGATGTCATCACAGTGGGTGGAGCCATTTTATACGGCGTGATGTCATCACAGTGGGTGGAGCCATTTTATACGGCGTGATGTCATCACAGTGGGTGGAGCCATTTTATACGGTGTGATGTCATCATAGTGGGCGGAGCCATTTTATACAGCGTGATGTCATCACAGTGGGCGGAGCCATTTTATACGGCGTGATGTCATCACAGTGGGCGGAGCCATTTTATATGGCGTGATGTCATCAGCATTTACATCTAGGGCCCATCCAGAGCAGATTGGGATGGGCAAATGCAGACGTGTCCGGGGGGGGGGTCATCCTCACATAACGCGGTCTTGTCTTCTAGGATAGAGCATCTGGGGGTGAACGTGGCGCTGCAGCTGCTGGTTGGGGTCCCCCTGGAGATGGTGCATGGGGCACTGAGGGTCGGCTTTGTGTATATGGCAGGAGTCCTGGCAGGTGAGGTGTCACGTTGGCCGCTCATTATTTCGGGGGCCGGTGTAGGGGGCTTGGAAATATCTGATTGTTCTTTTCTCTCAAGGTTCCCTTGCCGTGTCCGTGGCTGATATGACGGCTCCAGTGGTGGGATCATCGGGCGGAGTGTACGCCATCGCGTCTGCCCACCTCGCTAATATAGTCATGGTACGAAACCACCAACACCCCCCAGTGAGGCACAGAACCTCCCAATATCCCCCCACTGAGGCACAGAACACTTCCCAGGGAGGCATGGACTCCCCATCACCCTACCTGTGAGGCACAGAACACCCCATCACCCTCCATTGTGAGGTACAGACCCCCCACCACCCTCCCAGTGAGGCATGGAGCCCCCCACCACCCTCCCAGTGAGGCACGGAGACCCCCCACCACCCTCCCAGTGAGGCACAGAACCCCTCAGACCCACCAAGGTAGTCACAGAACCCCTTCAGCACCCTCCCACAGAACACTCCAAACCCCCAACACCTTTCCAGTAAGACACAGAACCCCTCAGCACCCTCCATGGGAGGCACGGAACCCCTCAACACCCTGGCTGTGAGGCACAGAACCCCCAACACCCTCCCAATGAGGCACGGAGCCCCCCAACACCTTTCCAGTAAGACACAGAACCCCTCAGCACCCTCCATGGGAGGCACGGAACCCATCAACACCCTGGCTATGAGGCACAGAACCCTCCAAACACTTCTCAGGGAGGCACGGAACCCCCCCAAACACCCTGGCTGTGAGGCACTGAACTGTTCAACGCTCCCCAAGTGAGGCACTGACACCAACACAATCTCACTGAGACACGAAGTCAAATAATGACCTTTCCCCGTGAGGCTCAGAACCCACCAAATGACCCCCCAGTGTCCCCCGGAAGTACCCAAATGCCACCAGTGAAGTAAAGAGGCCTCCACCTCCAAAAATCAGACCAATGGGAAATTACCAGAACTGTCCCCCCCCCCATGGGGCCCCTCAAAAACGGCTCCAAAAATATCCCAAAACTACAACGATAGACAGAATCCCCTACATTTTTCACCCGTTTATCCAGGGGAACAAGCCCCAACACCTAGGGCGCCCTTTGGGTCCATTTTACTCCTGCAGCACCCCCAGTGAGGAGAGCGTGCACCCTGCAGCACCCCCAGTGAGGAGAGTGTGCACCCTGCAGCACCCCCAGTGAGGAGAGCGTGCACCCTGCAGCACCCCCAGTGAGGAGAGCGTGCACCCCTGCAGCACCCCCAGTGAGGAGAGCGTGCACCCTGCAGCACCCCCAGTGAGGAGAGCGTGCACCCTGCAGCACCCCCAGTGAGGAGAGCGTGCACCCCTGCAGCACCCCCAGTGAGGAGAGCGTGCACCCCTGCAGCACCCCCAGTGAGGAGAGCGTACACCCTGCAGCACCCCCAGTGAGGAGAGCGTGCACCCCTGCAGCACCCCCAGTGAGGAGAGCGTACACCCTGCAGCACCCCCAGTGAGGAGAGCGTGCACCCTGCAGCACCCCCAGTGAGGAGAGCGTGCACCCTGCAGCACCCCCAGTGAGGAGAGCGTGCACCCCTGCAGCACCCCCAGTGAGGAGAGCGTGCACCCCTGCAGCACCCCCAGTGAGGAGAGCGTACACCCTGCAGCACCCCCAGTGAGGAGAGCGTGCACCCTGCAGCACCACTGCAGCACCCCTGCAGCACCCCCAGTGAGGAGAGCGTGCACCCCTGCAGCACCCCCAGTGAGGAGAGCGTGCACCCTGCAGCACCCCCAGTAAGGAGAGCGTGCACCCCTGCAGCACCCCCAGTGAGGAGAGCGTACACCCTGCAGCACCCCCAGTGAGGAGAGCGTGCACCCTGCAGCACCCCCAGTGAGGAGAGCGTGCACCCCTGCAGCACCCCCAGTGAGGAGAGCGTACACCCTGCAGCACCCCCAGTGAGGAGAGCGTGCACCCCTGCAGCACCCCCAGTGAGGAGAGCATGCACCCTGCAGCACCCCCAGTGAGGAGAGCGTGCACCCCTGCAGCACCCCCAGTGAGGAGAGCGTGCACCCTGCAGCACCCCCAGTGAGGAGAGCGTGCACCCCTGCAGCACCCCCAGTGAGGAGAGCGTGCACCCTGCAGCACCCCCAGTGAGGAGAGCGTGCACCCCTGCAGCACCCCCAGTGAGGAGAGCGTGCACCCTGCAGCACCCCCAGTGAGGAGAGCGTGCACCCCTGCAGCACCCCCAGTGAGGAGAGCGTGCACCCTGCAGCACCCCCAGTGTGGAGAGCGTGCACCCTGCAGCACCCCCAGTGCGGAGAGCGTGCACCCTGCAGCACCCCCAGTGAGGAGAGCGTGCACCCCTGCAGCACCCCCAGTGAGGAGAGCGTGCACCCTGCAGCACCCCCAGTGAGGAGAGCGTGCACCCTGCAGCACCCCCAGTGAGGAGAGTGTGCACCCTGCAGCACCCCCAGTGAGGAGAGTGTGCACCCTGTAGCACCCCCAGTGTGGAGAGCGTGCACCCTGCAGCACCCCCAGTGAGGAGAGCGTACACCCTGCAGCACCCCCAGTGAGGAGAGCGTACACCCTGCAGCACCCCCAGTGAGGAGAGCGTGCACCCTGCAGCACCCCCAGTGAGGAGAGCGTGCACCCTGCAGCACCCCCAGTGAGGAGAGTGTGCACCCTGCAGCACCCCCAGTGAAGAGAGCGTGCACCCCTGCAGCACCACTGCAGCACCCCTGCAGCACCCCCAGTGAGGAGAGCGTGCACCCTGCAGCACCCCCAGTGAGGAGAGCGTACACCCTGCAGCACCCCCAGTGAGGAGAGCGTGCACCCCTGCAGCACCACTGCAGCACCCCTGCAGCACCCCCAGTGAGGAGAGCGTGCACCCTGCAGCACCCCCAGTGAGGAGAGCGTACACCCTGCAGCACCCCCAGTGAGGAGAGCGTGCACCCCTGCAGCACCCCCAGTGAGGAGAGCGTGCACCCCTGCAGCACCCCCAGTGAGGAGAGCGTGCACCCTGCAGCACCCCCAGTGAGGAGAGCGTGCACCCCTGCAGCACCCCCAGTGAGGAGAGCGTGCACCCTGCAGCACCCCCAGTGAGGAGAGCGTGCACCCCTGCAGCACCCCCAGTGAGGAGAGCGTGCACCCTGCAGCACCCCCAGTGTGGAGAGCGTGCACCCTGCAGCACCCCCAGTGCGGAGAGCGTGCACCCTGCAGCACCCCCAGTGAGGAGAGCGTGCACCCTGCAGCACCCCCAGTGAGGAGAGCGTGCACCCTGCAGCACCCCCAGTGAGGAGAGCGTGCACCCTGCAGCACCCCCAGTGAGGAGAGTGTGCACCCCTGCAGCACCCCCAGTGAGGAGAGCGTGCACCCTGCAGCACCCCCAGTGAGGAGAGTGTGCACCCTGTAGCACCCCCAGTGAGGAGAGTGTGCACCCTGTAGCACCCCCAGTGTGGAGAGCGTGCACCCTGCAGCACCCCCAGTGAGGAGAGCGTACACCCTGCAGCACCCCCAGTGAGGAGAGCGTGCACCCTGCAGCACCCCCAGTGAGGAGAGCGTGCACCCTGCAGCACCTCCAGTGAGGAGAGCATGCACCCTGCAGCACCCCCAGTGAGGAGAGCGTGCACCCTGCAGCACCCCCAGTGAGGAGAGCGTGCACCCTGCAGCACCCCCAGTGAGGAGAGCGTACACCCTGCAGCACCCCCAGTGAGGAGAGCGTGCACCCTGCAGCACCCCCAGTGAGGAGAGCGTGCACCCCTGCAGCACCCCCAGTGTGGAGAGCGTGCACCCCTGAAGCACCCCCAGTGTGGAGAGCGTGCACCCTGCAGCACCCCCAGTGAGGAGAGCGTGCACCCCTGCAGCACCCCCAGTGAGGAGAGTGTGCACCCTGCAGCACCCCCAGTGAGGAGAGCGTGCACCCTGCAGCACCCCCAGTGAGGAGAGCGTGCACCCTGCAGCACCCCCAGTGAGGAGAGCGTGCACCCTGCAGCACCTCCAGTGAGGAGAGCATGCACCCTGCAGCACCCCCAGTGAGGAGAGCGTGCACCCTGCAGCACCCCCAGTGAGGAGAGCGTGCACCCTGCAGCACCCCCAGTGAGGAGAGCGTACACCCTGCAGCACCCCCAGTGAGGAGAGCGTGCACCCTGCAGCACCCCCAGTGAGGAGAGCGTGCACCCCTGCAGCACCCCCAGTGTGGAGAGCGTGCACCCCTGAAGCACCCCCAGTGTGGAGAGCGTGCACCCTGCAGCACCCCCAGTGAGGAGAGCGTGCACCCCTGCAGCACCCCCAGTGAGGAGAGTGTGCACCCTGCAGCACCCCCAGTGAGGAGAGTGTGCACCCTGCAGCACCCCCAGTGAGGAGAGCGTGCACCCTGCAGCACCCCCAGTGAGGAGAGCGTGCACCCCTGCAGCACCCCCAGTGAGGAGAGCGTGCACCCCTGCAGCACCCCCAGTGAGGAGAGCGTGCACCCCTGCAGCACCCCCAGTGAGGAGAGCGTACACCATGCAGCACCCCCAGTGAGGAGAGCGTGCACCCCTGCAGCACCCCCAGTGAGGAGAGCGTGCACCCTGCAGCACCCCAAGTGAGGAGAGCGTGCACCCTGCAGCACCCCCAGTGAGGAGAGCGTGCACCCTGCAGCACCCCCAGTGAGGAGAGCGTACACCCTGCAGCACCACCAGTGAGGAGAGCGTGCACCCTGCAGCACCTCCAGTGAGGAGAGCGTGCACCCTGCAGCACCCCCAGTGAGGAGAGCGTGCACCCCTGCAGCACCCCCAGTGTGGAGAGCGTGCACCCTGCAGCACCCCCAGTGAGGAGAGCGTGCACCCCTGCAGCACCCCCAGTGAGGAGAGCGTGCACCCCTGCAGCACCCCCAGTGAGGAGAGCGTGCACCCCTGCAGCACCCCCAGTGAGGAGAGCGTGCACCCTGCAGCACCCCCAGTGAGGAGAGCGTGCACCCCTGCAGCACCTCCAGTGAGGAGAGCGTGCACCTCTGCAGCACCCCCAGTGTGGAGAGCGTGCACCCCTGCAGCACCCCCAGTGTGGAGAGCGTGCACCCTGCAGCACCCCCAGTGAGGAGAGCGTGCACCCTGCAGCACCCCCAGTGAGGAGAGCGTGCACCCCTGTAGCACCCCCAGTGAGGAGAGCGTGCACCCTGCAGCACCCCCAGTGAGGAGAGCGTACACCCTGCAGCACCCCCAGTGAGGAGAGCGTGCACCCTGCAGCACCCCCAGTGAGGAGAGCGTGCACCCTGCAGCACCCCCAGTGAGGAGAGCGTGCACCCTGCAGCACCCCCAGTGAGGAGAGCGTACACCCTGCAGCACCCCCAGTGAGGAGAGCGTGCACCCTGCAGCACCCCCAGTGAGGAGAGCGTGCACCCTGCAGCACCCCCAGTGAGGAGAGCGTGCACCCTGCAGCACCCCCAGTGAGGAGAGCGTGCACCCTGCAGCACCCCCAGTGAGGAGAGCGTGCACCCCTGCAGCACCCCCAGTGAGGAGAGCGTGCACCCTGCAGCACCCCCAGTGAGGAGAGCATGCACCCTGCAGCACCCCCAGTGAGGAGAGCGTGCACCCCTGCAGCACCCCCAGTGAGGAGAGCGTGCACCCTGCAGCACCCCCAGTGAGGAGTTCAAGACTTCTGAGGAAATCAGAACCAGGGGTGATCTTGGCTTGTTATGTTGGGGTGGTAGTGGTTTTGGGGTGTCATGTGGGGGTGGCTGAGGTTTTGGAGTGTCATTTTCGGGTGGCTGTGATCTTGGGGTGTCATGTTGGGGGTGGTTGCGGTTTTGGGATGTCATGTTGGGGGAGGCTGTGATCTTGGGGTGTCATGTTGGGGGTGGTTGCGGTTTTGGGATGTCATGTTGGGGGAGGCTGTGATCTTGGGGTGTCATGTTGGGGGAGGCTGTGATCTTGGGGTGTCATGTTGGGGGTGGTTGCGGTTTTGGGATGTCATGTTGGGGGTGGCTGTGATCTTCGGGTGTCATGTTGGGGGTGGTTGCGGTTTTGGGATGTCATGTTGGGGGTGGCTGTGGGTTTGGGGTGTCATGTTGGAGGTGGCTGTGGTTTTTGGGGTGTCATGTTGGAGGTGGCTGTGGTTTTTGGGGTGTCATGTTGGGGGTGGCTGTGGTTTTTGGGTGTCATGTTGGGGGTGGTTGCGGTTTTGGGATGTCATGTTGGGGGTGGCAGTGGTTTTGGGGTGTCATGTTGGGGGTGGCTGTGATCTTGGAGTGTCATGTTGGGGGTGGCTGTGGTTTTGGGGTGTCATGTTGGGGGTGGCTGCGGTTTTGGGGTGTCATGTTGGGGGTGACTGTGATCTTGGGGTGTCATGTTGGGGGTGGCTGTGGTTTTGGGGTGTCATGTTGGGGGTGGCTGCGGTTTTGGGGTGTCATGTTGGGGGTGGCTGTGATCTTGGGGTGTCATGTTGGGGGTGGCAGTGGTTTTGGGGTGTCATGTTGGGGGTGGCTGTGGTTTTGGGGTGTCATGTTGGGGGTGGCTGTGGTTTTGGGGTGTCATGTTGGGGGTGGCTGTGGTTTTGGGGTGTCATGTTGGGGGTGGCTGTGGTTTTGGGGTGTCATGTTGGGGGTGGCTGTGGTTTTGGGGTGTCATGTTGGGGGTGGCTGTGGTTTTGGGGTGTCATGTTGGGGTTGGCTGTGGTTTTGGGGTGTCATGTTGGGGATTGCTGTGATCTTGGGGTGTCATGTTGGGGGTGGCTGTGGTTTTGGGGTGTCATGTTGGGGGTGGCTGTGATCTTGGGGTGTCATGTTGGGGGTGGCTGTGGTTTTGGGGTGTCATGTTGGGGGTTGCTGTGATCTTGGGGTGTCATGTTGGGGGTGGCTGTGGTTTTGGGGGGGGTCATGTTGGGGGTGGCTGTGGTTTTGGGGTGTCATGTTGGGGGTGGCTGTGGTTTTGGGGTGTCATGTTGGGGGTGGCTGTGGTTTTGGGGTGTCATGTTGGGGGTGGCAGTGGTTTTGGGGTGTCATGTTGGGGGTGGCTGTGGTTTTGGGGTGTCCTGTTGGGGGTTGCTGTGATCTTGGGGTGTCATGTTGGGGGTGGCTGTGGTTTTGGGGTGTCTTATGTTGAGGTCACTGATCTGTTTTCTTCTCCCCAGAACTGGTCGGGGATGCGCTGTCAGTTCAAGCTCCTGCGCACGTCCTTCGCTTTAATATGTAGTAAGTATGAGCCCCAATAGCTGCAGTTTAGGGGACCCCCCATATGCCACGATCCAGCACCCCAACCTTTATATACAAAGAGGGAAAAAAGCGGATACCAGCACCGAGTCATCATATAGTGCCAGCAGCCAATCACAGCGCAGCTTTCAGGGTATAACCTCTGCTGGGGGCGACTCCTGCCCCCTACATCCAACACCCCAGATTATACGGCCAAAAGTCACCCCAAAAATAAGCATCACAGGAGACCGTGAGGTCACAGCAAAGACAGCCAGAGACGCCCTCTGCTGGACACTTAGGGAATGACAGGTGGCCAAGACTAAGTATAGAGATGCCAGGAGTGTAATACTCTGCAGGATAGATCACTATATGTGTCAGGAGGTGGAGGAGCGATGCTCTGCAGAGGTGAATGCTGTAATACTCTGCAGGATAGATCACTATATGTGTCAGGAGGTGGAGGAGCGATGCTCTGCAGAGGTGAATGCTGTAATAATCTGGATTCGGTCTGGACTGTGACTCGGCCGCTCACACACAGGGATATGCTGTGATCTGAGCCCTCCATTGTAGCTCTGCAGGATGATGAGGGTGGTTGTGCTGCTGGAAGGTGATGCTACGCCCCGGGATCACGTCTTCTGCAGTAACAGGTTTCCTCCAGGATTGTCCTGGATTTATCTCCATCCATTTTCCCATCAGTTCTGAGCAGCTTCCCTGCCCCTGCTGGAGAAAAGCCTCCCCACAGCAGGATGCGGCCTCCACCATGTGTGACGGTGGGGAGGGTGTTCTCAGGGTGATGTGCAGGGTTAGTTTTCTGCCAGGATATATCACCATGTATCTGTCAGGTGGAGGAGCGATGCTCTGCAGAGAGCTCAGTGGTGTAATAATCTGCAGGATATATCCCCATGTATCTGTCAGGTGGAGGAGCGATGCTCTGCAGAGGGGTCAGTGGTGTAATAATCTGCAGGATATATCCCCATGTATCTGTCAGGTGGAGGAGCGATGCTCTGCAGAGGGGTCAGTGGTGTAATAATCTGCAGGATATATCCCCATGTATCTGTCAGTGGAGGAGTGATGCTCTGCAGAGAGGTCAGTGGTGTAATACTCTGCAGGATATATCCCCATGTATCTGTCAGTGGAGGAGCGATGCTCTGCAGAGGGGTCAGTGGTGTAATAATCTGCAGGATATATCACTATGTATGTGTCAGGAGGTGGAGGAGCGATGCTCTGCAGAGGGGTCAGTGGTGTAATAATCTGCAGGATATATCACTATGTATGTGTCAGGAGGTGGAGGAGCGATGCTCTGCAGAGGGGTCAGTGGTGTAATAATCTGCAGGATATATCCCCATGTATCTGTCAGGTGTAGGAGCGATGCTCTGCAGAGAGGTCAGTGGTGTAATAATCTGCAGGATATATCCCCATGTATCTGTCAGGTGTAGGAGCGATGCTCTGCAGAGAGGTCAGTGGTGTAATAATCTGCAGGATATATCCCCATGTATCTGTCAGGTGTAGGAGCGATGCTCTGCAGAGAGGTCAGTGGTGTAATACTCTGCAGGATATATCCCCATGTATCTGTCAGGTGTAGGAGCGATGCTCTGCAGAGAGGTCAGTGGTGTAATACTCTGCAGGATATATCCCCATGTATCTGTCAGGTGGAGGAGCGATGCTCTGCAGAGAGGTCAGTGGTGTAATAATCTGCAGGATATATCCCCATGTATCTGTCAGTGGAGGAGCGATGCTCTGCAGAGGGGTCAGTGGTGTAATAATCTGCAGGATATATCACTATGTATGTGTCAGGAGGTGGAGGAGCGATGCTCTGCAGAGAGGTCAGTGCTGTAATAATCTGCAGGATATATCACTATGTATCTGTCAGGAGGAGGAGTGATAGTCTGCAGAGAGGTCAGTGGTGTAATAATCTGCAGGATATATCACTATGTATGTGTCAGGAGGTGGAGGAGCGATGCTCTGCAGAGAGGTCAGTGGTGTAATAATCTGCAGGATATATCACTATGTATCTGTCAGGAGGTGGAGGAGCGATGCTCTGCAGAGGGGTCAGTGGTGTAATAATCTGCAGGATATATCCCCATGTATCTGTCAGGTGTAGGAGCGATGCTCTGCAGAGAGGTCAGTGGTGTAATAATCTGCAGGATATATTCCCATGTATCTGTCAGGTGGAGGAGCGATGTTCTGCAGAGAGGTCAGTGGTGTAATACTCTGCAGGATATATCACTATGTATCTGTCAGGAGGTGGAGGAGCGATGCTCTGCAGAGAGGTCAGTGGTGTAATACTCTGCAGGATATATCCCCATGTATCTGTCAGGTGGAGGAGCGATGCTCTGCAGAGAGGTCAGTGGTGTAATAATCTGCAGGATATATCCCCATGTATCTGTCAGGTGGAGGAGCGATGCTCTGCAGAGAGGTCAGTGGTGTAATACTCTGCAGGATATATCCCTATGTATCTGTCAGGTGGAGGAGCGATGCTCTGCAGAGAGGTCAGTGGTGTAATAATCTGCAGGATATATCTCCATGTATCTGTCAGGTGCAGGAGCGATGCTCTGCAGAGAGGTCAGTGGTGTAATAATCTGCAGGATATATCCCCATGTATCTGTCAGGTGGAGGAGCGATGCTCTGCAGAGAGGTCAGTGGTGTAATAATCTGCAGGATATATCCCCATGTATCTGTCAGGTGGAGGAGCGATGCTCTGCAGAGAGGTCAGTGGTGTAATAATCTGCAGGATATATCCCCATGTATCTGTCAGGTGGAGGAGCGATGCTCTGCAGAGAGGTCAGTGGTGTAATACTCTGCAGGATATATCACTATGTATGTGTCAGGAGGTGGAGGAGCGATGCTCTGCAGAGAGGTCAGTGGTGTAATAATATGCAGGATATATCCCCATGTATCTGTCAGGTGGAGGAGCGATGCTCTGCAGAGAGGTCAGTGGTGTAATAATCTGCAGGATATATCCCCATGTATCTGTCAGGTGGAGGAGCGATGCTCTGCAGAGAGGTCAGTGGTGTAATACTCTGCAGGATATATCACTATGTATGTGTCAGGAGGTGGAGGAGCGATGCTCTGCAGAGAGGTCAGTGGTGTAATACTCTGCAGGATATATCACTATGTATGTGTCAGGAGGTGGAGGAGCGATGCTCTGCAGAGAGGTCAGTGGTGTAATAATATGCAGGATATATCACTATGTATCTGTCAGAAGGTGGAGGAGCGATGCTCTGCAGAGAGGTCAGTGGTGTAATACTCTGCAGGATATATCACTATGTATCTGTCAGGAGGTGGAGGAGCGATGCTCTGCAGAGAGGTCAGTGGTGTAATACTCTGCAGGATATATCACTATGTATCTGTCAGGAGGTGGAGGAGCGATGCTCTGCAGAGAGGTCAGTGGTGTAATACTCTGCAGGATATATCACTATGTATCTGTCAGGAGGTGGAGGAGCGATGCTCTGCAGAGAGGTCAGTGGTGTAATACTCTGCAGGATATATCACTATGTATCTGTCAGAAGGTGGAGGAGCGATGCTCTGCAGAGAGGTCAGTGGTGTAATAATCTGCAGGATATATCACTATGTATGTGTCAGGAGGTGGAGGAGTGATGCTCTGCAGAGAGGTCAGTGGTGTAATACTCTGCAGGATATATCACTATGTATCTGTCAGGAGGTGGAGGAGCGATGCTCTGCAGAGAGGTCAGTGGTGTAATAATCTGCAGGATATATCACTATGTATCTGTCAGGAGGTGGAGGAGTGATGCTCTGCAGAGGGGTCAGTGGTGTAATAATCTGCAGGATATATCACTATGTATGTGTCAGGAGGTGGAGGAGCGATGCTCTGCAGAGAGGTCAGTGGTGTAATACTCTGCAGGATATATCACTATGTATCTGTCAGGTGTAGGAGCGATGCTCTGCAGAGAGGTCAGTGGTGTAATAATCTGCACGATATATCCCCATGTATCTGTCAGGTGGAGGAGCGATGCTCTGCAGTCTTCCATGGTAACACGTGTTCTCTCGTTGCAGTGAGCCTGGAGTTCGGCAGGGCGGTCTGGCTGCGGTTTTCACCCTCTTCCTACGCCCCGTGCCCGCACCCCAGCTTTGTGGCACACTTGGGTGGGGTTGTGGTGGGTATCACGTTGGGGGTGGTCATCCTCCGGCACTTCGGGCAGCGTCTGGCGGACCAGTCGTTGTGGTGGATCTTCCTGGGCGGCTCCGTCCTGTTTGTGGTGTTTGCGGTGCTGTGGAACGTGTTTGCTTTCAGTATGCCCGGTCTCCGGTTACCGCCGCCGCCATAACATGGGACTGGGGTGACGGTCCCCGCACTGCGACGCAGGAGGCCGCGCCTGGACACAAACCAGCATCTCCCAGAATCTGCTCAGATCTCTGCTGGCCGTCAGTGAATGGAAACCTTCTCATTTACAGCCTTATACAATGTAACGACCCCTCAGCTGTACAAACGCAGACAACTCCCAGCGTATCTGGAGCAGAGGACGTAAGACACTGGACACAATGTACGGTGGTGGGGAAGGAGCCGCTAAATCTATGAGGGCAAGGCGAAACGTCGTCACCCCCTGAAGAAGCTTCATGTGCAGAGTAATTCGCATTCTCATGAATATTAATGAGTCGGTACAGGACCCTCCGGCGGCCATGCTGTGTGATAGGCTTTTTCTACTAAGGTTTTATAAAGGGTTAAGTTTGTGGCCGCCTCTTCATTATTCCACACAAAACTGAGACAGTGACCACGATGAAGAGTCAGGCAGTCGCAACTGAGAGGAAGCTACTTGTCTCCAGCAGGAGGCAGGCGTGACCATACATCATGGCATAGGCTAGATACCCAAGAAACCCAGACATGACCGCTAGAACCGGCGACAGGGGGCAGGACCGGCGACAGCGGGCAGGAGCGGCGACAGCGGGCAGGAGCGGCGACAGCGGGCAGGAGCGGCAACAGAGGGCAGGACCGGCGACAGGGGGCAGGACCGGCGACAGGGGGCAGGACCGGCGACAGCGGGCAGGAGCGGCGACAGCGGGCAGGAGCGGCGACAGCGGGCAGGAGCGGCGACAGCGGGCAGGAGCGGCGACAGCGGGCAGGAGCGGCGACAGCGGGCAGGAGCGGCGACAGCGGGCAGGACCTCTCCTCATACTCCAGACCGTCCCTCACTAAACCCATCTCCACCTCTAGATTTATGTTCATCAAATCCTTGTCGCCAACGCAGCTCCTCCTGTTCTCTTCTGTCCATGTCTAGACCACTCCCTCCAGACTCCTGCCGCTACATCAAACACCTCCCCCACTGCACACTCTCCTTCCCTGGCGATCTCCTCCGCCTCTCTCCACACTCTCCTTCCCTGGCGACCTCCTCCGCCTCTCTCCACACTCTCCTTCCCTGGCGATCTCCTCCGCCTCTCTCCACACTCTCCTTCCCTGGCGACCTCCTCCGCCTCTCTCTACACTCTCCTTCCCTGGCGACCTCCTCCGCCTCTCTCCACACTCTCCTTCCCTGGCGACCTCCTCCGCCTCTCTCCACACTCTCCTTCCCTGGCGATCTCCTCCGCCTCTCTCCACACTCTCCTTCCCTGGCAACCTCCTCCGCCTCTCTCCACACTCTCCTTCCCTGGCGATCTCCTCCCCCACTCCACACTCTCCTTCCCTGGCGATCTCCTCCGCCTCTCTCCACACTCTCCTTCCCTGGTGATCTCCTCCCCCACTCCACACTCTCCTTCCCTGGCGACCTCCTCCGCCTCTCTCCACACTCTCCTTCCCTGGCGATCTCCTCCTCCTCTCTCCACACTCTCCTTCCCTGGCGATCTCCTCCGCCTCTCTCCACACTCTCCTTCCCTGGCGATCTCCTCCGCCTCTCTCCACACTCTTCTTCCCTGGCGATCGCCTCCTCCGCCTCTCTCCACACTCTCCTTCCCTGGCGATCTCCTCCGCCTCTCTCCACACTCTCCTTCCCTGGCGATCTCCTCCACCTCTCTCCACACTCTCCTTCCCTGGCGATCTCCTCCCCCACTCCACACTCTCCTTTCCTGGCGATCTCCTCCACCTCTCTCCACACTCTCCTTCCCTGGCGACCTCCTCTGCCTCTCTCCACACTCTCCTTCCCTGGCGATCTCCTCCCCCACTCCACACTCTCCTTCCCTGGCGACCTCCTCCGCCTCTCTCCACACTCTCCTTCCCTGGCGATCTCCTCCCCCACTCCACACTCTCCTTCCCTGGCGATCTCCTCCGCCTCTCTCCACACTCTCCTTCCCTGGCGACCTCCTCCGCCTCTCTCCACACTCTCCTTCCCTGGCGACCTCCTCCGCCTCTCTCCACACTCTCCTTCCCTGGCGACCTCCTCCGCCTCTCTCCACACTCTCCTTCCCTGGCGACCTCCTCCGCCTCTCTCCACACTCTCCTTCCCTGGCAACCTCCTCCGCCTCTCTCCACACTCTCCTTCCCTGGCGATCTCCTCCCCCACTCCACACTCTCCTTCCCTGGCGATCTCCTCCGCCTCTCTCCACACTCTCCTTCCCTGGTGATCTCCTCCCCCACTCCACACTCTCCTTCCCTGGCGATCTCCTCCGCCTCTCTCCACACTCTCCTTCCCTGGCGATCTCCTCCCCCACTCCACACTCTCCTTTCCTGGCGATCTCCTCCGCCTCTCTCCACACTCTCCTTCCCTGGCGACCTCCTCCGCCTCTCTCCACACTCTCCTTCCCTGGCGATCTCCTCCCCCACTCCACACTCTCCTTCCCTGGCGACCTCCTCCGCCTCTCTCCACACTCTCCTTCCCTGGCGATCTCCTCCCCCACTCCACATCTCCTCCCCCACTCCACACTCTCCTTCCCTGGCGATCTCCTCCGCCTCTCTCCACACTCTCCTTCCCTGGTGATCTCCTCCCCCACTCCACACTCTCCTTCCCTGGCAATCTCCTCCGCCTCTCTCCACACTCTCCTTCCCTGGCGATCTCCTCCCCCACTCCACACTCTCCTTCCCTGGCGACCTCCTCCGCCTCTCTCCACACTCTCCTTCCCTGGTGATCTCCTCCGCCTCTCTCCACACTCTCCTTCCCTGGCGACCTCCTCCGCCTCTCTCCACACTCTCCTTCCCTGGCGATCTCCTCCGCCTCTCTCCACACTCTCCTTCCCTGGCGACCTCCTCCGCCTCTCTCCACACTCTCCTTCCCTGGCGACCTCCTCCGCCTCTCTCCACACTCTCCTTCCCTGGCGACCTCCTCCGCCTCTCTCCACACTCTCCTTCCCTGGCGACCTCCTCCGCCTCTCTCCACACTCTCCTTCCCTGGCGACCTCCTCCGCCTCTCTCCACACTCTCCTTCCCTGGCGACCTCCTCCGCCTCTCTCCACACTCTCCTTCCCTGGCAACCTCCTCCGCCTCTCTCCACACTCTCCTTCCCTGGCGATCTCCTCCCCCACTCCACACTCTCCTTCCCTGGCGACCTCCTCCGCCTCTCTCCACACTCTCCTTCCCTGGCGATCTCCTCCCCCACTCCACACTCTCCTTCCCTGGCGATCTCCTCCGCCTCTCTCCACACTCTCCTTCCCTGGTGATCTCCTCCCCCACTCCACACTCTCCTTCCCTGGCAATCTCCTCCGCCTCTCTCCACACTCTCCTTCCCTGGCGATCTCCTCCCCCACTCCACACTCTCCTTCCCTGGCGACCTCCTCCGCCTCTCTCCACACTCTCCTTCCCTGGTGATCTCCTCCGCCTCTCTCCACACTCTCCTTCCCTGGCGATCTCCTCCGCCTCTCTCCACACTCTCCTTCCCTGGCGACCTCCTCCGCCTCTCTCCACACTCTCCTTCCCTGGCGATCTCCTCCGCCTCTCTCCACACTCTCCTTCCCTGGCGACCTCCTCCGCCTCTCTCTACACTCTCCTTCCCTGGCGACCTCCTCCGCCTCTCTCCACACTCTCCTTCCCTGGCGACCTCCTCCGCCTCTCTCCACACTCTCCTTCCCTGGCGACCTCCTCCGCCTCTCTCCACACTCTCCTTCCCTGGCGACCTCCTCCGCCTCTCTCCACACTCTCCTTCCCTGGCGACCTCCTCCGCCTCTCTCCACACTCTCCTTCCCTGGCAACCTCCTCCGCCTCTCTCCACACTCTCCTTCCCTGGCGATCTCCTCCCCCACTCCA
Organism: Anomaloglossus baeobatrachus; assembly: GCF_048569485.1. Lineage (NCBI taxonomy): Eukaryota > Metazoa > Chordata > Amphibia > Anura > Aromobatidae > Anomaloglossus > Anomaloglossus baeobatrachus. Next base: position 597,090,380 of record NC_134357.1, on the reverse strand, counting down.
CACTCTCCTTCCCTGGCGATCTCCTCCGCCTCTCTCCACACTCTCCTTCCCTGGTGATCTCCTCCCCCACTCCACACTCTCCTTCCCTGGCGATCTCCTCCGCCTCTCTCCACACTCTCCTTCCCTGGCGATCTCCTCCCCCACTCCACACTCTCCTTTCCTGGCGATCTCCTCCGCCTCTCTCCACACTCTCCTTCCCTGGCGACCTCCTCCGCCTCTCTCCACACTCTCCTTCCCTGGCGATCTCCTCCCCCACTCCACACTCTCCTTCCCTGGCGACCTCCTCCGCCTCTCTCCACACTCTCCTTCCCTGGCGATCTCCTCCCCCACTCCACACTCTCCTTCCCTGGCGATCTCCTCCGCCTCTCTCCACACTCTCCTTCCCTGGTGATCTCCTCCCCCACTCCACACTCTCCTTCCCTGGCGATCTCCTCCGCCTCTCTCCACACTCTCCTTCCCTGGCGATCTCCTCCCCCACTCCACACTCTCCTTCCCTGGCGACCTCCTCCGCCTCTCTCCACACTCTCCTTCCCTGGCGACCTCCTCCGCCTCTCTCCACACTCTCCTTCCCTGGCGATCTCCTCCCCCACTCCACACTCTCCTTCCCTGGCAATCTCCTCTGCCTCTCTCCACACTCTCCTTCCCTGGCGATCTCCTCCCCCACTCCACACTCTCCTTCCCTGGCGATCTCCTCCGCCTCTCTCCACACTCTCCTTCCCTGGCGACCTCCTCCGCCTCTCTCCATCTCCTCCCCCACTCCACACTCTCCTTCCCTGGCGACCTCCTCCGCCTCTCTCCACACTCTCCTTCCCTGGCGACCTCCTCCGCCTCTCTCCACACTCTCCTTCCCTGGCGATCTCCTCCGCCTCTCTCCACACTCTCCTTCCCTGGCGACCTCCTCCGCCTCTCTCCACACTCTCCTTCCCTGGCGACCTCCTCCGCCTCTCTCCACACTCTCCTTCCCTGGCGATCTCCTCCCCCACTCCACAATCTCCTTCCCTGGTGATCTCCTCCTCCTCTCCTTCCCTGGCGATCTCCTTCGCCTCTCTCCACACTCTCCTTCCCTGGCGATCTCCTCCGCCTCTCTCCACACTCTCCTTCCCTGGCGATCTCCTCCGCCTCTCTCCACACTCTCCTTCCCTGGCGATCTCCTCCGCCTCTCTCTACACTCTCCTTCCCTGGTGATCTCCTCCTCCTCTCTCCTTCCCTGGCGATCTCCTCCCCCACTCCACACTCTCCTTCCCTGGTGATCTCCTCCCCCACTCCACACTCTCCTTCCCTGGTGATCTCCTCCCCCACTCCACACTCTCCTTCCCTGGTGATCTCCTCCCCCACTCCACACTCTCCTTCCCTGGCGATCTCCTCCGCCTCTCTCCACACTCTCCTTCCCTGGCGATCTCCTCCGCCTCTCTCCACACTCTCCTTCCCTGGCGATCTCCTCCGCCTCTCTCCACACTCTCCTTCCCTGGCGACCTCCTCCGCCTCTCTCCACACTCTCCTTCCCTGGCGACCTCCTCCGCCTCTCTCCACACTCTCCTTCCCTGGCGACCTCCTCCGCCTCTCTCCACACTCTCCTTCCCTGGCGACCTCCTCCGCCTCTCTCCACGCTCTCATTCCCTGGCGACCTCCTCCGCCTCTCTCCACGCTCTCCTTCCCTGGTGACCTCCTCCGCCTCTCTCCACGCTCTCCTTCCCTGGCGATCTCCTCCGCCTCTCTCCACGCTCTCCTTCCCTGGCGATCTCCTCCGCCTCTCTCCACACTCTCCTTCCCTGGCGATCTCCTCCGCCTCTCTCCACACTCTCCTTCCCTGGCGATCTCCTCCGCCTCTCTCTACACTCTCCTTCCCTGGTGATCTCCTCCTCCTCTCTCCTTCCCTGGCGATCTCCTCCCCCACTCCACACTCTCCTTCCCTGGTGATCTCCTCCCCCACTCCACACTCTCCTTCCCTGGTGATCTCCTCCTTGTCTCTCCTTCCCTGGCGATCTCCTCCGCCTCTCTCCACACTCTCCTTCCCTGGCGACCTCCTCCGCCTCTCTCCACACTCTCCTTCCCTGGCGATCTCCTCCGCCTCTCTCCACACTCTCCTTCCCTGGCGACCTCCTCCGCCTCTCTCCACACTCTCCTTCCCTGGCGACCTCCTCCGCCTCTCTCCACACTCTCCTTCCCTGGCGATCTCCTCCGCCTCTCTCCACACTCTCCTTCCCTGGCGATCGCCTCCTCCGCCTCTCTCCACACTCTCCTTCCCTGGCGATCGCCTCCTCCTCTCTCCACACTCTCCTTCCCTGGCGATCTCCTCCGCCTCTCTCCACACTCTCCTTCCCTGGCGATCTCCTCCGCCTCTCTCCACACTCTCCTTCCCTGGCGACCTCCTCCGCCTCTCTCCACACTCTCCTTCCCTGGCGATCTCCTCCGCCTCTCTCCACACTCTCCTTCCCTGGTGATCTCCTCCTCCTCTCCTTCCCTGGCGATCTCCTCCGCCTCTCTCCACACTCTCCTTCCCTGGCGATCTCCTCCGCCTCTCTCCACACTCTCCTTCCCTGGCGACTTCCTCCGCCTCTCTCCACACTCTCCTTCCCTGGCGACCTCCTCCGCCTCTCTCCACACTCTCCTTCCCTGGCGATCTCCTCCGCCTCTCTCCACACTCTCCTTCCCTGGCGATCGCCTCCTCCGCCTCTCTCCACACTCTCCTTCCCTGGCGATCGCCTCCTCCTCTCTCCACACTCTCCTTCCCTGGCGATCTCCTCCGCCTCTCTCCACACTCTCCTTCCCTGGCGACCTCCTCCGCCTCTCTCCACACTCTCCTTCCCTGGCGATCTCCTCCGCCTCTCTCCACACTCTTCTTCCCTGGCGACCTCCTCCGCCTCTCTCCACGCTCTCCTTCCCTGGCGATCTCCTCCGCCTCTCTCCACACTCTCCTTCCCTGGCGACCTCCTCCGCCTCTCTCCACACTCTCCTTCCCTGGCGATCTCCTCCGCCTCTCTCCACACTCTCCTTCCCTGGCGATCTCCTCCGCCTCTCTCCACACTCTCCTTCCCTGGCGATCTCCTCCGCCTCTCTCCACACTCTCCTTCCCTGGCGATCTCCTCCGCCTCTCTCCACGCTCTCCTTCCCTGGCGATCTCCTCCGCCTCTCTCCACGCTCTCCTTCCCTGGCGATCTCCTCCGCCTCTCTCCACGCTCTCCTTCCCTGGCGATCTCCTCCGCCTCTCTCCACGCTCTCCTTCCCTGGCGATCTCCTCCGCCTCTCTCCACGCTCTCCTTCCCTGGCGATCTCCTCCGCCTCTCTCCACGCTCTCCTTCCCTGGCGATCTCCTCCGCCTCTCTCCACGCTCTCCTTCCCTGGCGATCTCCTCCGCCTCTCTCCACACTCTCCTTCCCTGGCGATCTCCTCCGCCTCTCTCCACACTCTCCTTCCCTGGCGATCTCCTCCGCCTCTCTCTACACTCTCCTTCCCTGGCGATCTCCTCCGCCTCTCTCCACACTCTCCTTCCCTGGCGACCTCCTCCGCCTCTCTCCACGCTCTCCTTCCCTGGCGATCTCCTCCGCCTCTCTCCACACTCTCCTTCCCTGGCGACCTCCTCCGCCTCTCTCCACACTCTCCTTCCCTGGCGATCTCCTCCGCCTCTCTCCACACTCTCCTTCCCTGGCGATCTCCTCCGCCTCTCTCTACACTCTCCTTCCCTGGCGATCTCCTCCGCCTCTCTCCACACTCTCCTTCCCTGGTGATCTCCTCCTCCTCTCCTTCCCTGACGATCTCCTCCGCCTCTCTCCACACTCTCCTTCCCTGGCGATCTCCTCCGCCTCTCTCTACACTCTCCTTCCCTGGTGATCTCCTCCTCCTCTCTCCTTCCCTGGTGATCTCCTTCGCCTCTCTCCACACTCTTTCTCTGGCCTTCTCCTCCGCTCTCCACACTTTCCTTTCCTGCTCCCCTTCCTTCTCCACACTCTTTTCTGTCGTCCTCGTCTCTCCACATTCTTTTCTGTTGTCCTCTTCTCTCCACACGATTTTCTGTCCTCCTTCACTTTCTTTCTCCACGCTGTTCTTGGTCGTCCTCCTCTCGCCACAATTTTCTCTGTTAACCTCCTCTCCACACTCTTCAGTCCTCCTCTCAGTCTTCCTCCTCTCTCCACATGATTACAGTATCTTTGTTCTCTCTCCATAATTATTTCTGTCCTCCTCACCCTCCTTGCTAGACTTGTCTCTGTCCTCCTCCTCTTTCCACTCACTTGTCTGTCCTCTTCCTCTCTCAACACTTTTTGCTGTCTTGCTCCATCTCCTTTCTCAACATTCTTTGCTGTCCTCTATCCACACTTTTTGTCCTCCTCCTTCCACCACTCTTCTCTGTCTTCCTTCTCAAATCCACACTCTTGTCTGTCCTCCTCGCTCCAGACTTGTGTCTACCCTCGCTGTATTTGAACACTCTTCCTTATCCTCCTCTCTCCACATTTCTCTGTCCTCCCCATGCTTGATCCAGATTCATATTTGTCCTTCACATCTCTGTTCTAGCTCAACAACATCTTCTGTTTACACTCTCCTCTGTACTCCCCCCTCTGTACTCCTATCTCAACTCTTCTTTGCCTCCTCTTTTCACAATTCTCTGTTCTCCTCCCTCCGGACTCGACCCCGTCCTCCTCCCTCCGGACTCGACCCCGTCCTCCTCCCTCCGGACTCGACCCCGTCCTCCTCCCTCCGGACTCGACCCCGTCCTCCTCCCTCCGGACTCGACCCCGTCCTCCTCCCTCCGGACTCGTCCTCCTCCCTCCGGACTAGTCTTCTAGCAGTTCATCTCTGACATTAGGGGTCAGTCTGGAGGCTACTTACACCTTATGTTACAGGTGCGGTCCCATCCAGTCTCCAGTTCCCACAATGCTCTGCTTTCTGGTAAGCACAGGCAGAATCGTTTCCAGTGATCCTGGCTGCCAGGAGATCCCAGTACAGCGCCATCATCAGCCTCCATGGGAGAAGTGCGCTCCTGGGAGAGGGATGGAGGGAGTAATAAATTAATCCGATGGGGAGAGGGTCCAGCACAGCAGCTTTATTAGTACAGAGCACAGACACGGCCGAATGCTCACATCATAGTGCAGTCTATCATGCAAGTACAGGGGGGCAGACCGAGGCTCTGGGACCCACTGTGCACCCCCGAAATGTCTGGAGAATAAAGTGCCTAAGTACAGGAGGGTGGAAGGGGGACACCGCTCTATGAGGACAACACACGAACAGGGATATAACCGAAGGGAGCTGTGAGGGCTGACGACATTCATCCTGCGCTCCGCACTGATCTGCAGCGTACAGGGGGAAGATGGCGGCTTTAATCTGCCTGGCAGCGTGGCGTCATTAGCAGTGGCTCTCACACGGAGGTGACGGGGAAGCCAGCACGTGTATTCTTCAACGCTGCCACCAATCACAGCTCTGAGATCCACACCGTATCCGCAATCCTGGATCACTAACCGCTGCCACCAATCATAGCTCTTAGATCAATGCTGTATGCGCAATCCCAGCTCACTGCCAGGCGGAACAGTCAGAGGGAAATGTAAACGGACATTCAAATAAAACCTACAAAGTGGCAGGATAAAAGCTCACAATAATGAGAGGGGCAAATATGACCAACAAGGTCTCCTTCATGTAAGTAATCGGGGCCATGATGGGACGTATACAGGGGCGGCTCCACGAGCGGGTGTACGGCTCCACGAGCGGGTGTACGGCTCCACGAGCGGGTGTACGGCTCCACGAGCGGGTGTACGGCTCCACGAGCGGGTGTATGGCTCCTACCCACAGCCTCGCAGGAGTCTCGTAATCTACGGACAGGACTGTAACCACACACACACACACACACACACACACACACACACACACACACACACACACTACACGGCAGGGACAGGAGCGGAGGGCGGTCAGGAGCCGCGGGGCAGAGAAGCCTTCCTCGCGGATGAACTCCTCCAGCACCGTCACCACGCTGCGGGCCTCCGGCATCTCCGCGTGCTCCACCTTCACGATCTGCAGGAGGAGGTCGCCATTCCCACAGTTCTTCAGGAAGTTGTAACAGCGGAACAGGGCGTAATGGCTGCTCTCCGCCTGGCGGATCAGACGCTTCAGGTTGTTCATGTCCTGAATGACCTGCAGAAGAGCAGAGACCACATCCCATCAGAAGCCAGGCGAGTCCATCACATGCGTCCAGCTCAGGCCGCTGCATTATCCCACCCCCATGCTTTACACTTTGGCTTCACTCTCACCTTTAGCTTAAAATTCTCCAGTTTCTGGCGGAAGAGGAAGGGGCTCCCCCCATCGGAGGCGTTGATGAAGACCTGCATCCAGTCCTCACAGAAGCGGTTACTGACTGTAGGCAGAAGAGCGCAAAATATTCAAGGGAGACCTCCAGGGGAACATCATAGACTGAAGAAGGCACCCAAAATCAAGAAGTGACCTCCTGGGAACATTACACACAGTGGATGGGGCACAAAATAAAGGACTGACCTCCGGATAACATCACACACAGAGGCGAGCGACCAAAATCCAAGGGGTGACCTCCCAAAAACATCACACACAGAAGGCACCCAAAATCAAGAAGGTGACCTCCAGGGAACATCACACACAGAGGAGGGGGACCAAAATCCAAGTTGTGACCTCTCGGGAACAACAAACACACAAAGGAAGGTGCCTAAAGTCCAAAGGCTGACCTCCCAAAAACATCACACACAGAAGAAGGCGCTCAAAATCAAAAAGGGGAGACCTCTCGAGGAACATCACACACACAGAGGAGGGCAGCCAAAATCCAAGGCATGGCTTCCCGGGAACATCACACACAGAGGAAGGAGCCCAAAATCAGGCGCGGCGCCGGGGCAGAGGAGGCAGGGCGCGGCCCCGGGGGCAGAGGAGGCAGGGCGCGGCCCGGGGGCAGAGGAGGCAGGGCGCGGCCCCGGGGCAGAGGAGGCAGGGCGCGGCCCCGGGGGCGGAGGAGGCAGGGCGCGGCCCCGGGGGCGGAGGAGGCAGGGCGCGGCCCCGGGGGGCGGAGGAGGCAGGGCGCGGCCCCGGGGGCGGAGGAGGCAGGGCGCGGCCCCGGGGGCGGAGGAGGCAGGGCGCGGCCCCGGGGGCGGAGGAGGCAGGGCGCGGCCCCGGGGGGCGGAGGAGGCAGGGCGCGGCCCCGGGGGCGGAGGAGGCAGGGCGCGGCCCCGGGGGCGGAGGAGGCAGGGCGCGGCCCCGGGGGCGGAGGAGGCAGGGCGCGGCCCCGGGGGCGGAGGAGGCAGGGCGCGGCCCCGGGGGGCGGAGGAGGCAGGGCGCGGCCCCGGGGGCGGAGGAGGCAGGGCGCGGCCCCGGGGGCGGAGGAGGCAGGGCGCGGCCCCGGGGGCGGAGGAGGCAGGGCGCGGCCCCGGGGGCGGAGGAGGCAGGGCGCGGCCCCGGGGGCGGAGGCAGCAGGGAACGGTGTGGTCTCACCTGCACTGACCATCTCCGGCTGACCATCTTTGAAGTCCACAGTGACAGACCGTTGGGGGCGTTCGGTCATTGCGATGCACAGAGACGTCATGGTGCCCTCCTGCACTAAGCCCTGCAGACTGGCCGAGCTCAGGAACCTGCAGCAGAGAACGAGGGGCAATCAGGACCCCGCCGGATAGTCAGGGGAGTACGGCTGCAGCGGGGGCCACTTACCTGCTGATGTCATTCTGTGTCCGCTCAGTGGAGTTAATCACATCCACGGGAGAGTAACTCAGCGCCTGGGTGGAGGGTAACATACTGTGAGCAGAGGTGAACCAGCGGGGGCCACACACAGAATACAGTCCGGAGAGAGGACCTGGCACACACAGGGGTTACACTGCCACCTCCCCTTCTGCAGGGGGAATATATATCAACCCCCACCCGCGACAGAAGATGATGACCGGTGGGCTCCAGGGGCTACACACACTAATTCTGGAATCGTCCATCATCCCAGCCCACATATCACTCTCATCTCGTATCATCTCACCGCATGCAGCAAGTAAGCCAGCTTCTCCCGGAAAAGGGTCACCACCCGGTGGATGGGCAGCACCGAGGCCTCGAACCAGCAGCTGAGATGGGGCCGGACCACCGACTCCAGGGTACCCATCTACAGGGGAAAGAGCACAGGTGACAGTACTGTAGGGGAGTCAGAGAGCCTCAGAACGTGAAGGGAGCAGAGATCCCAGATCATGAGGAGACCAGAGAACATCAAAATGGGAAGAGACCCAGAGAACAACAGAACGGGAAGAGACCAGAGAATCCCAGAATGTGAAGGCACCAGAGATCCCAGATCATGAGGAGACCAGAGAACATCAAAATGGGAAGAGTCCCAGAGAACAACAGAACGGGAAGATACCAGAGAATCCCAGAATGTGAAGGCACCAGAGATCCCAGATCATGAGGAGACCAGAGAACATCAAAATGGGAAGAGTCCCAGAGAACAACAGAACGGGAAGAGACCAGAGAATCCCAGAATGTGAAGGCACCAGAGATCCCAGATCATGAGGAGACCAGAGAACATCAAAATGGGAAGAGTCCCAGAGAACAACAGAACGGGAAGAGACCAGAGAATCCCAGAATGTGAAGGCACCAGAGATCCCAGATCATGAGGAGACCAGAGAACATCAAAATGGGAAGAGTCCCAGAGAACAACAGAACGGGAAGATACCAGAGAATCCCAGAGCAGGAAGGAAGCAGAGATCCCAGATCATGAGGAGACCAGAGATCCCAGATCATGAGGAGAACAGAGAACGGGAAGAGACCAGAGAATCCCAAAGCAAGAAGGGACCACAGATCCCAGATCATGAGGAGACCAGAGAATCTGAGAATGGGAAGCGACCAGAGAATCTGAGAACAGGAAGAGACCCAAAGAACCCCAGAACGGGTAGAGACCCAAAGAACCCCAGAACGGGTAGAGACCCAAAGAACCCCAGAACGGGTAGAGACCCAGAGAACACCAGACCGGGAAGAGACCAGAGAACACCAGAACGGGAGGAGAGCAGAGAACACCAGAACGGGAGGACAGCAGAGAACACCAGAACAGGAGGAGAGCAGAGAACCCACATCATGAGGTGATCAGAGAACACCAGAACAGGAGGAGACCAGAGAACACTAGAACGGGAAGAGACCAGAGAACACCAGAACAGGAGGAGACCAGAGAACACCAGAACAGGAGGAGACCAGGGAACACCAGAACAGGAGGAGAGCAGAGAACACCAGAACAGGAAGAGACCAGAGAACACCAGAACGGGAAGAGACCAGGGAACACCAGAACGGGAGGAGACCAGAGAACACCAGAACCAAAAGAGACCAGAGAACACCAGAACGGGAAGAGACCAGGGAACACCAGAACGGGAAGAGACCAGGGAACACCAGAACAGGAGGAGACCAGAGAACACCAGAACAGGAAGAGACCAGAGAACACCAGACCGGGAAGAGACCAGAGAACACCAGACCGGGAAGAGACCAGAGAACACCAGACCGGGAAGAGACCAGAGAACACCAGAACAGGAGGAGACCAGAGAACACCAGAACAGGAAGAGACCAGGGAACACCAGAACGGGAAGAGACCAGAGAACACCAGAACAGGAGGAGACCAGAGAACACCAGACCGGGAAGAGACCAGAGAACACCAGACCGGGAAGAGACCAGGGAACACCAGAACGGGAAGAGACCAGGGAACACCATAACGGGAAGAGACCAGAGAACACCAGAACGGGAAGAGACCAGGGAACACCAGAACGGGAAGAGACCAGGGAACACCAGAACGGGAAGAGACCAGGGAACACCAGAACGGGAAGAGACCAGGGAACACCAGAACGGGAAGAGACCAGGGAACACCAGAACGGGAAGAGACCAGGGAACACCAGAACGGGAAGAGACCAGGGAACACCAGAACGGGAAGAGACCAGGGAACACCAGAACGGGAAGAGACCAGGGAACACCAGAACGGGAAGAGACCAGGGAACACCAGAACGGGAAGAGACCAGGGAACACCAGAACGGGAAGAGACCAGGGAACACCAGAACGGGAAGAGACCAGGGAACACCAGAACGGGAAGAGACCAGGGAACACCAGAACGGGAAGAGACCAGGGAACACCAGAACGGGAAGAGACCAGGGAACACCAGAACGAGAAGAGACCAGGGAACACCAGAACGAGAAGAGACCAGGGAACACCAGAACGGGAAGAGACCAGGGAACACCAGAACGGGAAGAGACCAGGGAACACCAGAACGGGAAGAGACCAGGGAACACCAGACCGGGAAGAGACCAGAGAACACCAGACCGGGAAGAGACCAGATAATACCAGAATGGAAACTGACAGACCCTTATAAGGATCCAGAGAACACCAGACCGGGAAGAGACCAGGGAACACCAGACCGGGAAGAGACCAGAGAACACCAGACCGGGAAGAGACCAGAGAACACCAGACCGGGAAGAGACCAGAGAACACCAGACCGGGAAGAGACCAGAGAACACCAGACCGGGAAGAGACCAGAGAACACCAGACCGGGAAGAGACCAGAGAACACCAGACCGGGAAGAGACCAGAGAACACCAGACCGGGAAGAGACCAGAGAACACCAGAACGGAAAGAGACCAGGGAACACCAGACCGGAAAGAGACCAGAGAACACCAGAATGGAAACTGACAGACCCTTATAAGGATCCAGAGAACACCAGAACCAGGAGATTGGACATTAGAAAGACATTATAACTAGAATATTTGGGTCTTGCTCTCACCTGGGGCTCGAGTTTGCTCCTCAGACTTTCCACATGACTATCCAGCTCCAGTCTGAAGGTGACATCTTAAGGAAACATCGAAGGGGATGACATCGACACCCCCACACTGACCGCAGCAGTCATCACAATAATAGTGAGGGAGCAGCGGCGCGTCCTGCAGCCTCTGGAGGAGGGGAACCTCGCGACACAAGCAGCTGCCGTGTGCACCAGGAGGGCGAAGAGACTGCACCCCCTCAAGTATGGATCAAATTTACCAGCAACCCCTGCTGACTCAGGGTCTGCAGACCTTCAGTGTAAAGTCGGGGCGCAGAAGTTGACATGGTGTGGGGCACGGGGGATAATGTGACAGGGTGAGAGACACCGGGGGGGGGGGGTGACACGGTGAGGGACACCGGGGGGGGGGGGAGGGAGGTGACACGGTGAGGGACACCGGGGGGGGGGTGTGACACGGTGAGGGACACCGGGGGGGGGTGTGACACGGTGAGGGACACCGGGGGGGGGGGGGGGTGTGACACGGTGAGAGACACCGGGGGGGCCGATGACACGGTGAGAGACACCGGGGGGGGTCGATGACACGGTGAGAGACACCGGGGGGGGTCGATGACACGGTGAGAGACACCGGGGGGGGTCGATGACACGGTGAGAGACACCGGGGGGGGTCGATGACACGGTGAGAGACACCGGGGGGGGTCGATGACACGGTGAGAGACACCGGGGGGGGTCGATGACACGGTGAGAGACACCGGGGGGGGGTCGATGACACGGTGAGAGACACCGGGGGGGGTCGATGACACGGTGAGAGACACCGGGGGGGGCCGATGACACGGTGAGAGACACCGGGGGGGGCCGATGACACGGTGAGAGACACCGGGGGGGGGGCCGATGACACGGTGAGAGACACCGGGGGGGGCCGATGACACGGTGAGAGACACCGGGGGGGGTCGATGACACGGTGAGAGACACCGGGGTGGGGGGGGGGGGTGACACGGTGAGGGACACCGGGGGGGGGGGGTGTGACACGGTGAGAGACACCGGGGGGGGCCGATGACACGGTGAGAGACACCGGGGGGGGTCGATGACACGGTGAGAGACACCGGGGGGGCCGATGACACGGTGAGAGACACCGGGGGGGGTCGATGACACGGTGAGAGACACCGGGGGGGGGTCGATGACACGGTGAGAGACACCGGGGGGGGGTCGATGACACGGTGAGAGACACCGGGGGGGGTCGATGACACGGTGAGAGACACCGGGGGGGGTCGATGACACGGTGAGAGACACCGGGGGGGGTCGATGACACGGTGAGAGACACCGGGGGGGGTCGATGACACGGTGAGAGACACCGGGGGGGGCCGATGACACGGTGAGAGACACCGGGGGGGGCCGATGACACGGTGAGAGACACCGGGGGGGGCCGATGACACGGTGAGAGACACCGGGGGGGGCCGATGACACGGTGAGAGACACCGGGGGGGGCCGATGACACGGTGAGAGACACCGGGGGGGGCCGATGACACGGTGAGAGACACCGGGGGGGGCCGATGACACGGTGAGAGACACCGGGGGGGGCCGATGACACGGTGAGAGACACCGGGGGGGGCCGATGACACGGTGAGAGACACCGGGGGGGCCGATGACACGGTGAGAGACACCGGGGGGGCCGATGACACGGTGAGAGACACCGGGGGGGGGCCGATGACACGGTGAGAGACACCGGGGGGGCCGATGACACGGTGAGAGACACCGGGGGGGCTGACGACACGGTGAGAGACACTGGGGGGGCCGATGACACGGTGAGAGACACCGGGGGGGCCGATGACACGGTGAGAGACACCGGCGGGGCCGATGACACGGTGAGAGACACCGGGGGGGCTGACGACACGGTGAGGGACACCGGGGAGGGGATGACACGGTGAGGGACACCGGGGGATGGATGACACGGTGAGGGACACCGGGGGGTGGATGACACGGTGAGAGACACCGGGGGGGGATGACACGGTGAGGGACACCGGGGAGGGGATGACACGGTGAGAGACACCGGGGGAGGATGACACGGTGAGGGACACCGGGGGGGGATGACACGGTGAGGGACACCGGGGAGGGGATGACACGGTGAGGGACACCGGGGAGGAGATGACACGGTGAGGGGGCACATGGGGTGTCCCATCTTATAATGGGGGTTCGGAGCACATTGTGATGATCTGTGGGTGACTCCGGGCAGAGACAGATGAAGGATATAGGTCCAGGCCTTTCTCGCTGCCCCCCAGGAAGCAGACGATGTGCTCGGGGGGCGCAGACTCAAGGTGGTCTTCTGGCTTCCCTTGTATCAGACAGTAGTAACAGCCCAGCGTGTATTCAGGAGGACTGGAAAGACGGAAAATCACAGTCATCAGGGGTCCGGGGAGGCATGTTAGGTGAGGGGTCTGCGGAGAGCCCCCCGTGTAGAGGAGAGGTGGAGCCACCCCGGGGGCCACCCCCTGACCCCTCCACCATGCTCTACACTGCATGTACACTCCTGTAATACCCGGAGCACAGCAACCACTTACCCCAGATCCACCGACGCCACATTACCCATCCCCTCAAACATGGCTCCTCGGGACAAGCGCCGGGCGATGAAGCTCCGCAGCTCCGGCTCCACCTCCGCAGGAAGGTTTGTGTCCAGCAGAGACAGGCTGTGCAGAGACAGAGCAGAGGCGTCAGCGCAGAGACAGCAGAGACGTCAGAGCAGAGACAGGCTGTGCAGAGACAGAGCAGAGACGTCAGAGCAGAGACAGAGCAGACGTCAGCGCAGAGACAGCAGAGACAGGCTGTGCAGAGACAGCAGAGACAGGCTGTGCAGAGACAGAGCAGAGACGTCAGAGCAGAGACAGCAGAGACAGGCTGTGCAGAGACAACAGAGACAGGCTGTGCAGAGACAGAGCAGAGGCGTCAGCGCAGAGACAGAGCAGAGACGTCAGAGCAGAGACAGCAGAGACAGGCTGTGCAGAGACAGAGCAGAGACGTCAGAGCAGAGACAGCAGAGACGTCAGAGCAGAGACAGCAGAGACAGGCTGTGCAGAGACAGAGCAGAGGCGTCAGCGCAGAGAGAGCAGAGACGTCAGAGCAGAGACAGGCTGTGCAGAGACAGAGCAGAGACGTCAGAGCAGAGAGAGCAGAGACAGGCTGTGCAGAGACAACAGAGACAGGCTGTGCAGAGACAGAGCAGAGGCGTCAGCGCAGAGACAGAGCAGAGACGTCAGAGCAGAGACAGCAGAGACAGGCTGTGCAGAGACAGAGCAGAGGCGTCAGAGCAGAGAGAGCAGAGACGTCAGAGCAGAGACAGCAGAGACAGGCTGTGCAGAGACAGAGCAGAGGCGTCAGCGCAGAGACAGCAGAGACGTCAGAGCAGAGACAGAGCAGAGACGTCAGCGCAGAGACAGAGCAGAGACAGGCTGTGCAGAGACAGGCTGTGCAGAGACAGCAGAGACAGGCTGTGCAGAGACAGGCTGTACAGAGACAGCAGAGACAGCAGAGACAGGCTGTGCAGAGACAGCAGAGACAGGCTGTGCAGAGACAGAGCAGAGACGTCAGCGCAGAGACAACAGAGACAGGCTGTGCAGAGATAGAGCAGAGGCGTCAGCGCAGAGACAGCAGAGACGTCATAGCAGAGACAGGCTGTACAGAGACAGAGCAGAGACGTCAGCGGAGAGAGAGCAGAGACAGGCTGTGCAGAGACAGAGCAGAGGCATCAGTGCAGAGACAGCAGAGACAGGCTGTACAGAAACAGAGCAGAGTCGTCAGTGCAGAGACAGAGCAGAGATAGGCTGTACAGAGACAGAGCAGAGGCGTCAGCGCAGAGACAGAAGAGACGTCAGAGCAGAGACAGCAGAGACGTCAGAGCAGAGACAGGCTGTACAGAGACAGAGCAGAGACGTCAGCGCAGAGACAGCAGAGACAGCAGAGACGTCATAGCAGAGACAGGTTGTACAGAGACGTCAGCGCAGAGAGAGCAGAGATGTCAGCGCAGAGACAGCAGAGACGTCATAGCAGAGACAGGCTGTACAGAGACAGAGCAGAGGCGTCAGCGCAGAGACAGAGCAGAGATGTCAGCGCAGAGACAGCAGAGACGTCAGAGCAGAGGCGTCAGCGCAGAGACAGCAGAGACGTCATAGCAGAGACAGGCTGTACAGAGACAGAGCAGAGGCGTCAGCGCAGAGACAGGCTGTACAGAGACAGAGCAAAGGCGTCAGTCAGCGCAGAGACAGAGCAGAGAAAGTCTGTACAGAGACAAAGCAGAGGCGTCAGTGCAGAGACAGCAAAGACAGAGCAGAGGCATCAGTGCAGAGACAGCAGAGACAGGCTGTACAGAGACAGAGCAGAGTCGTCAGCACAGAGAAACAGCAGAGACACAGCAGAGACACGGCAGAGACACGGCAGAGACACGGCAGAGACACGGCAGAGACGCCAGCACAGAGACACAGCAGAAACGCCAGCACAGAGACACAGCAGAGACGCCAGCACAGAGACACAGCAGAGACAGAGCAGAGACGCCAGCACAGAGACACAGCAGAGACGCCAGCACAGAGACACAGCAGAGACGCCAGCACAGAGACACAGCAGAGACGCCAGCACAGAGACACAGCAGAGACAGAGCAGAGACAGAGCAGAGATGCCAGCACAGAGACAGAGCAGAGATGCCAGCACAGAGACAGAGCAGAGACACAGCAGAGAGACACAGCAGAGACACAGCAGAGACGTCAGCAGAAACGTCAGCAGAAACGTCAGCAGAAACGTCAGCGCAGAGACAGAGCAGAGACACAGCAGAGAAAGTCTGTACAGAGACAAAGCAGAGGCGTCAGTGCAGAGACAGCAAAGACAGAGCAGAGGCATCAGTGCAGAGACAGCAGAGACAGGCTGTACAGAGACAGAGCAGAGTCGTCAGCACAGAGACACAGCAGAGACACAGCAGAGACACGGCAGAGACGCCAGCACAGAGACACAGCAGAGACGCCAGCACAGAGACACAGCAGAGACGCCAGCACAGAGACACAGCAGAGACGCCAGCACAGAGACACAGCAGAGACGCCAGCACAGAGACACAGCAGAGACGCCAGCACAGAGACACAGCAGAGACGCCAGCACAGAGACACAGCAGAGACGCCAGCACAGAGACACAGCAGAGACAGAGCAGAGACACGGCAGAGACGCCAGCACAGAGACTCAGCAGAGACGCCAGCACAGAGACACAGCAGAGACGCCAGCACAGAGACACAGCAGAGACGCCAGCACAGAGACACAGCAGAGACAGAGCAGAGACAGAGCAGAGATGCCAGCACAGAGACAGAGCAGAGATGCCAGCACAGAGACAGAGCAGAGATGCCAGCACAGAGACAGAGCAGAGATGCCAGCACAGAGACAGAGCAGAGACACAGCAGAAACGTCAGCAGAGACGTCAGCAGAAACGTCAGCAGAAACGTCAGCGCAGAGACAGAGCAGAGACACAGCAGAGACGTCAGCAGAGACGTCAGCACAGAGACACAGCAGAGACAGAGGCGAGACATCAGCACAGAGACACAGCAGAGACAGAGCAGAGACGCCAGCGCAGAGACAGAGCAGAGACAGAGCAGAGACGCCAACGCAGAGACAGAGCAGAGACAGAGCAGAGACGTCAGCGCAGAGACAGAGCAGAGACAGAGCAGAGACAGAGCAGAGACAGAGCAGAGACGTCAGCGCAGAGACAGAGCAGAGACGCCAGCACAGAGACAGAGCAGAGACGCCAGCACAGAGACAGAGCAGAGACGCCAGCACAGAGACAGAGCAGAGACGCCAGCACAGAGACAGAGCAGAGACGCCAGCACAGAGACAGAGCAGAGACGCCAGCACAGAGACAGAGCAGAGACGCCAGCGCAGATACACAGCAGAGACGCCAGCACAGAGACAGAGCAGAGACGCCAGCGCAGATACACAGCAGAGACAGAGCAGAGACAGAGCAGAGACGTCAGCGCAGAGACAGAGCAGAGACGCCAGCGCAGATACACAGCAGAGACACCAGCGCAGAGACACCAGCGCAGAGACAGAGCAGAGACAGAGCAGAGACAGAGCAGAGACAGAGCAGAGACGCCAGCACAGAGACACAGCAGAGACAGAGCAGAGACACCAGCGCAGAGACACCAGCGTAGAGACACCAGCGCAGAGACACCAGCGCAGAGACACCAGCGCAGAGACAGAGCAGAGACAGAGCAGAGACAGAGCAGAGACGCCAGCACAGAGACACAGCAGAGACAGAGCAGAGACGCTAGCACAGAGACACAGCAGAGACAGAGCAGAGACGCCAGCACAGAGACACAGCAGAGACAGAGCAGAGACAGAGCAGAGACAGAGCAGAGACAGAGACAGAGCAGAGACAGAGCAGAGACAGAGCAGAGACAGAGCAGAGACGCCAGCACAGAGACACAGCAGAGACAGAGCAGAGACGCCAGCACAGAGACACAGCAGAGACAGAGCAGAGACGCCAGCACAGAGACACAGCAGAGACAGAGCAGAGACGCCAGCACAGAGTCACTCAGCGGTGGAGACCCGGCGGAGGCAATGTGAAAATTCTGAGTTTTCCATGTCTTGATTTCCTACAAAAACCAATAAAGAGCAGCGGCATCCCCCCCGTTCCCCAGGACCGGACCCCGCCGTCCCCCCTGGAGGCTCCGCCGCGGGGACCAGACGGGCACAGACTGCGGCCGCACCAGATGTATCTCCACAAGGTCCCTACATCCGCTCTGCGCTGTGGAGTTTGGATATCGGGGCGCACAACAAAGGCGGCAAAACCAGAGGCAAAAGACCCCAGAACAGCACGCGGCACTCACCGGGGGGAAACTCACCTGAAGTCTTCTCCACATGGAGCGTCCGCGGAGGTGCTCCCCCCATCATCCGCCCTCTGCTGGGGCTCCCTGCAACCCAGAATCACAAGTCAGCGGAGGAGAGCGCTAGAGACCGGGGAGAACACAACCTGTACCCCGAACTACAGACACAGGTGAGAGACCGGGGGAGAACACAACCTGTACCCCGAACTACAGACACAGGGGAGAGACCGGGGGAGAACACAACCTGTACCCCGAAACTACAGATACAGGTGAGAGACCGGGGGAGAACACAACCTGTACCCCGAACTACAGACACAGGGGAGAGACCGGGGGAGAACACAACCTGTACCCCGAAACTACAGACACAGGGGAGAGACCGGGGGAGAACACAACCTGTACCCCGAAACTACAGACACAGGGGAGAGACCGGGGGAGAACACAACCTGTACCCCGAAACTACAGACACAGGAGAGAGACCGGGGGAGAACACAACCTGTACCCCGAAACTACAGATACAGGTGAGAGACCGGAGGAGAACACAACCTGTACCCCGAACTACAGACACAGGGGAGAGACCGGGGGAGAACACAACCTGTACCCCGAAACTACAGACACAGGGGAGAGACCGGGGGAGAACACAACCTGTACCCCGAAACTACAGACACAGGGGAGAGACGGGGGGAGAACACAACCTGTACCCCGAAACTACAGACACAGGAGAGAGACCGGGGGAGAACACAACCTGTACCCCGAAACTACAGATACAGGAGAGAGACCGGGGGAGAACACAACCTGTACCCCGAAACTACAGATACAGGTGAGAGACCGGGGGAGAACACAACCTGTACCCCGAAACTACAGATACAGGTGAGAGACCGGGGGAGAACACAACCTGTACCCCGAACTACAGACACAGGGGAGAGACCGGGGGAGAACACAACCTGTACCCCGAAACTACAGACACAGGGGAGAGACCGGGGGAGAACACAACCTGTACCCCGAAACTACAGACACAGGGGAGAGACCGGGGGAGAACACAACCTGTACCCCGAAACTACAGACACAGGGGAGAGACCGGGGGAGAACACAACCTGTACCCCGAAACTACAGACACAGGAGAGAGACCGGGGGAGAACACAACCTGTACCCCGAAACTACAGACACAGGAGAGAGACCGGGGGAGAACACAACCTGTACCCCGAAACTACAGATACAGGTGAGAGACCGGGGGAGAACACAACCTGTACCCCGAACTACAGACACAGGGGAGAGACCGGAGGAGAACACAACCTGTACCCCGAAACTACAGACACAGGGGAGAGACCGGGGGAGAACACAACCTGTACCCCGAACTACAGACACAGGGGAGAGACCGGGGGAGAACACAACCTGTATCCCAAACTACAGACACAGGGGAGAGACCGGGGGAGAACATAACCTGTACCCTGAACTACAGACACAGGGGAGAGACCGGGAGAGAACACAACCTGTACCCTGAACTACAGACACAGGGGAGAGACCGGGGGAGAACACAACCTGTACCCCGAAACTACAGACACAGGGGAGAGACCGGGGGAGAACACAACCTGTACCCCGAACTACAGACACAGGGGAGAGACCGGGGGAGAACACAACCTGTATCCCAAACTACAGACACAGGGGAGAGACCGGGGGAGAACACAACCTATACCCTGAACTACAGACACAGGGGAGAGACCGGGGGAGAACACAACCTGTACCCTGAACTACAGACACAGGGGAGAGACCGGAGGGGAACACAACCTGTACCCGAAACTACAGACACAGGGGAGAGTGAGGGGTGGAGCAGAGACCGGGGAAGAACACAACCTGTACCCCAAAACTACAGACACAGGGGAGAGACCGGGGGAGAACACAACCTGTACCCCGAACTACAGACACAGGGGAGAGACCGGGGGAGAACACAACCTGTACCCTGAACTACAGACACAGGGGAGAGACCGGGGGAGAACACAACCTGTACCCTGAACTACAGACACAGGGGAGAGAGAGGGGGAGAACACAACCTGTACCCTGAAACTACAGACACAGGGGAGAGACCGGGAGAGAACACAACCTGTATCCCAAACTACAGACACAGGGGAGAGACCGGGGGAGAACACAACCTGTACCCTGAAACTACAGACACAGGGGTGAGACCGGGGGAGAACAGAGACCGGGGGAGAACACAACCTGTACCCTAAACTACAGACACAGGGGAGAGACCGGGGCGGAACACAACCTGTACCCCGAACTACAGACACAGGGGAGAGACCGGGGGAGAACACAACCTGTACCCCGAACTACAGACACAGGGGAGAGACCGGGGGAGAACACAGCCTGTACCCCGAACTACAGACACAGGGGAGAGACCGGGGGAGAACACAACCTGTACCCCGAACTACAGACACAGGGGAGAGACCGGGGGAGAACACAACCTGTACCCCGAAACTACAGATACAGGTGAGAGACCGGGGGAGAACATAACCTGTACCCCAAACTACAGACACAGGGGAGAGACCACAACCTGTACCCTGAAACTACAGACACAGGGGAGAGACCGGGGGAGAACAGAGACCGGGGAGAACACAACCTGTACCCTAAACTACAGACACAGGGAAGAGAGAGGGGCGGAACACAACCTGTACCCCGAACTACAGACACAGGGGAGAGACCGGGGGAGAACACAACCTGTACCCCGAAACTACAGACACAGGGGAGAGAGAGGAGAAAGAACACAACCTGTACCCCGAACTACAGACACAGGGGAGAGACCGGGGGAGAACACAACCTGTACCCCGAAACTACAGACACAGGTGAGAGACCGGGGGGGGAACACAACCTGTGCCCCAAACTACAGACACAGAGGAGAGACCGGGGGAGAACACAACCTGTACCCAGAAACTACAGACACAGAGGAGAGACCGGGGGAGAACACAACATGTACCCCGAACTACAGACACAGGGGAGAGACCGGGGGAGAACACAACATGTACCCCGAACTACAGACACACGGGGGAGAACACAACCTGTACCCCGAAACTACAGACACAGGAGAGAGACCGGGGGAGAACACAACCTGTAACCCGAAACTACAGACACAGGGGAGAGACTGGGGAAGAACACAATCTGTACCCCGAAAATACAGACACAGAGGACAGACCGGGGGAGAACACAACCTGTACCCCAAAACTACAGAAACAGGGGAGAGTGAGGAGGAAGAACAGAGACCGGGGAAGAACACAACCTGTACCCCGAACTACAGACACAGGGGAGAGACCGGGGAAGAACACAACCTGTACCCCGAAACTACAGACACAGGGGAGAGACCGGGGAGAACACAACCTGTACCCCAAACTACAGACACAGGGGAGAGACCGGGGGAGAACACAACCTGTACCCCGAAAATACAGACACAGAGGAGAGACCGGGGGAGAACACAATCTGTACCCCGAACTGCAGACACAGGGAGAGACCGGGGAAGAACAGAGACCGGGGAAGAACACAACCTGTACCCCGAACTACAGACACAGGGGAGAGAGGAGGAGGAACAACAGAGACTGGGGGAAAACACAACCTGTACCCCAAACTACAGACACAGGGGAGAGACCAGGGGAGAACACAACCTGTACCTCAAAACTACAGACACAGGGGAGAGACTGGGGGAGAACACAACCTGTACCCCGAAACTACAGACACAGGGGAGAGAGAGGGGCGGAACACAACCTGTACCCCAACACTACAGACACAGGGGAGAGTAAGGAGGAAGAACAGAGACCGGGGGATAAAACAACCTGTACCCCGAACTACAGACACAGGGGAGAGACCACAACCTGTACCCCAAACTACAGACACAGGGGAGAGACCAGGGGAGAACACAACCTGTACCCCAAACTACAGACACAGGAGAGAGACCGGGGGAGAACACAACCTGTACCCCGAAACTACAGACACAGGGGAGAGACCGGGGAGAACACAACCTGTACCCCGAACTATAGACACAGGGGAGAGACCGGGGGAGAACACAACCTGTACTCCAAAACTATAGACACAGGTCAGAGGGGCGGAACACAACCTGTACCCCGAAACTACAGACACAGGGGAGAGACCAGGGGAGAACACAACCTGTACCCCGAAACTACAGACACAGGGGAGAGAGAGGGGCGGAGCAGAGACCGGGGAAGAGCACAACCTGTACCCCAAAACTACAGACACAGGGGAGAGAGAGGAGCGAAACACAACTTGTACCCCAAACTACAGACACAGGGGAGAGAGAGGGGCTGAACACAACCTGTACCCCGAACTACAGACACAGGGGAGAGAGAGGGGCGGAACACAACCTGTACCCCGAAACTACAGACACAGGGGAGAGAGAGGGGCGGAACACAACCTGTACCCCGAAACTACAGACACAGGGGAGAGAGAGGGGCAGAACAACCTGTACCCTGAAACTACAGACACAGGGGAGAGAGAGGGGCGGAACATAACCTGTACCCCCAAACTACAGACACAGGGGAGAGTGAGGAGGAAGAACAGAGACCGGGGAAGAACCCAACCTGTACCCCAAACTACAGACACAGGGGAGAGACCGGGGGAGAACACAACCTGTACCCCGAAACTACAGACACAGGGGAGAGTGAGGAGGAAGAACAGAGACCGGGGGAGAACACAACCTGTACCCCGAAACTACAGACACAGGGGAGAGTGAGGAGGAAGAACAGAGACCGGGGGAGAACACAACCTGTACCCCGAAACTACAGACACAGGGGAGAGAGAGGGGCGGAACACAACCTGTACCACGAAACTACAGACACAGGAGAGAGAGAGGAGGGAGAACAGAGACCGGGGAAGAACACAACCTGTACATCGAAACTACAGACACAGGGGAGAGGGGGCGGAGCAGAGACCGGGGAAGAACACAACCTGTACCCCGAAACTACAGACACAGGGGGGAGAGAGGGGCGGAGCAGAGACTGGGGAAGAACACAACCTGTACCTCGAAACTACAGACACAGGAGAGAGAGGGGCGGAGCAGAGACCGGGGAAGAACACAACCTGTACCTGTACAGGCAGTAATGACACATATTGGGGGTCCTCACCCCACAGACTGGGGGTACAGGCAGTGATGACACATATTGGGGGTCCTCACCCTACAGACTGGGGGTACAGGCAGTGATGACACATATTGGGGTCCTCACCCCACAGAATGGGGGTACAGGCAGTGATGACACATATTGGGGTCCTCAACCCACAGACTGGGGGTACAGTCAGTAATGACACATATTGGGGTCCTCACCCCACAGACTGGGGGTACAGGCAGTGATGACACATATTGGGGTCCTCACCCCACAGACTGGGGGTACAGGCAGTGATGACACATATTGGGGTCCTCACCCCACAGACTGGGGGTACAGTCAGTAATGACACATATTGGGGGTCCTCACCCCCGGACTGGGGGTACAGGCAGTGATGACACATATTGGGGGTCCTCACCCCGGACTGGGGGTACAGGCAGTAATGACACATATTGGGGTCCTCACCCCACAGAATGGGGGTACAGGCAGTAATGACACATATTGGGGTCCTCACCCCACAGAATGGGGGTACAGGCAGTGATGACACATATTGGGGTCCTCACACCCGGACTGGGGGTACAGGCAGTGATGACACATATTGGGGGTCCTCACCCCACAGACTGGGGGTACAGTCAGTAATGACACATATTGGGGTCCTCACCCCACAGACTGGGGGTGCAGGCAGTGATGACACATATTGGGGTCCTCACCCCCACAGAATGGGGGTACAGGCAGTGATGACACATATTGGGGGTCCTCACCCCCGGACTGGGGGTACAGGCAGTGATGACACATATTGGGGGTCCTCACCCCCGGACTGGGGGTACAGGCAGTAATGACACATATTGGGGTCCTCACCCCACAGAATGGGGGTACAGGCAGTGATGACACATATTGGGGTCCTCACCCCCGGACTGGGGGTACAGGCAGTAATGACACATATTGGGGGTCCTCACTCCACAGAATGGGGGTACAGGCAGTGATGACACATATTGGGGTCCTCACCCCACAGACTGGGGGTACAGTCAGTAATGACACATATTGGGGTCCTCACCCCCGGACTGGGGGTACAGGCAGTGATGACACATATTGGGGGTCCTCACCCCCGGACTGGGGGTACAGGCAGTGATGACACATATTGGGGGTCCTCACTCCACAGAATGGGGGTACTGGCAGTGATGACACATATTGGGGTCCTCACCGCACAGACTGGGGGTACAGGCAGTGATGACACATATTGGGGGTCCTCACCCCACAGAATGGGGGTACAGGCAGTGATGACACATATTGGGGTCCTCACCCCCGGACTGGGGGTACAGGCAGTGATGACACATATTGGGGGTCCTCACCCCCGGACTGGGGGTACAGGCAGTAATGACACATATTGGGGTCCTCTCCCCACAGAATGGGGGTACAGGCAGTGATGACACATATTGGGGTCCTCACCCCCGGACTGGGGGTACAGGCAGTGATGACACATATTGGGGGTCCTCATTCCACAGAATGGGGGTACAGGCAGTGATGACACATATTGGGGTCCTCACCCCACAGACTGGGGGTACAGGCAGTGATGACACATATTGGGGTCCTCACCCCACAGACTGGGGGTACAGGCAGTGATGACACATATTGGGGGTCCTCACTCCACAGAATGGGGGTACAGGCAGTGATGACACATATTGGGGTCCTCACCCCACAGACTGGGGGTACAGTCAGTAATGACACATATTGGGGTCCTCACCCCACAGACTGGGGGTACAGGCAGTGATGACACATATTGGGGTCCTCACCCCACAGACTGGGGGTACAGGCAGTGATGACACATATTGGGGTCCTCACCCCACAGAATGGGGGTACAGGCAGTGATGACACATATTGGGGTCCTCACCCCCGGACTGGGGGTGCAGGCAGTGATGACACATATTGGGGGTCCTCATTCCACAGAATGGGGGTACAGGCAGTGATGACACATATTGGGGTCCTCACCCCACAGACTGGGGGTACAGGCAGTGATGACACATATTGGGGTCCTCACCCCACAGACTGGGGGTACAGGCAGTGATGACACATATTGGGGGTCCTCACTCCACAGAATGGGGGTACAGGCAGTGATGACACATATTGGGGTCCTCACCCCACAGACTGGGGGTACAGTCAGTAATGACACATATTGGGGTCCTCACCCCACAGACTGGGGGTACAGGCAGTGATGACACATATTGGGGTCCTCACCCCACAGACTGGGGGTACAGGCAGTGATGACACATATTGGGGTCCTCAACCCACAGACTGGGGGTACAGTCAGTAATGACACATATTGGGGTCCTCACCCCACAGAATGGGGGTACAGGCAGTGATGACACATATTGGGGTTCTCACCCCACAGACTGGGGGTACAGGCAGTAATGACACATATTGGGGTCCTCACCCCACAGAATAGGGGTACAGGCAGTGATGACACATATTGGGGTCCTCACCCCACAGACTGGGGGTACAGGCAGAGATGACACATATTGGGGTCCTCACCCCACAGAATGGGGGTACAGGCAGTGATGACACATATTGGGGTCCTCACCCCACAGACTGGGGGTACAGTCAGTAATGACACATATTGGGGGTCCTCACCCCCGGACTGGGGGTACAGGCAGTGATGACACATATTGGGGGTCCTCACCCCACAGAATGGGGGTACAGTCAGTAATGACACATATTGGGGTCCTCACCCCACAGAATGGGGGTACAGGCAGTGATGACACATATTGGGGTCCTCACCCCACAGAATGGGGGTACAGTCAGTAATGACACATATTGGGGTCCTCACCCCACAGACTGGGGGTACAGTCAGTAATGACACATATTGGGGTCCTCACCCCCGGACTGGGGGTACAGTCAGTAATGACACATATTGGGGGTCCTCACCCCACAGACTGGGGGTACAGGCAGTGATGACACATATTGGGGTCCTCACCCCACAGACTGGGGGTACAGGCAGTGATGACACATATTGGGGTCCTCACCCCTGGACTGGGGGTACAGGCAGTGATGACACATATTGGGGTCCTCACCCACCAGACTGGGGGTACAGGCAGTGATGACACATATTGGGGGTCCTCACCCCCGGACTGGGGGTACAGGCAGTGATGACACATATATATAGGGGTACACTCCTCACCCCCCCGGAAGGTGCAGGTACAGGCTGTAATAATGTCCTCCGGGCCGGTCTCTCCTCTCGTCGCCGCCATCTTCGCTCCTCACGTCGTCTCCATCCACAGACTCCGCCAGCGAGCTCTGCACCGGCAACATCTCCCCGACACTGACAGCTCAGCGGTGCGCCGCACAGCCCGTCCCCGGACCAGGAAGGAAGGTTCCGGGACACAAGGTTCCGCCCGCAGAGAAGAGACATTAGTGTCCGGGGGAAGAAGAGCGGCGACACACACCAGTGATAGAGACCCCCTCCCCCGTGTATGATACAGACCCCCTTGTGTGATAGACCCCCTCCCCTGTGTGTGATAGAGACCTCCCTCTCCCGTGTGTGATAGAGACCCCCGTGTGTGATAGAGACCCCCCGTGTGTGATAGAGACCTCCCTCTCCCGTGTGTGATAGAGACCCCCGTGTGTGATAGAGACCCCCCTCCCCCGTGTGTGATAGAGACCTCCCTCTCCCGTGTGTGATAGAGACCCCCGTGTGTGATAGACCCCCTCCCCTGTGTGTGATAGAGGCCTCCCTCTCCCGTGTGTGATAGAGACCCCCGTGTGTGATAGAGACCCCCCGTGTGTGATAGAGACCCCCCCTCCCCCGTGTGTGATAGAGACCCCCGTGTGTGATAGAGACCCCCCTCCCCCGTGTGTGATAGAGACCTCCCTCTCCCGTGTGTGATAGAGACCCCCGTGTGTGATAGACCCCCTCCCCTGTGTGTGATAGAGGCCTCCCTCTCCCGTGTGTGATAGAGACCCCCGTGTGTGATAGAGACCCCCGTGTGTGATAGAGACCCCCCTCCCCCGTGTGTGATAGAGACCCCCCTCCCCCGTGTGTGATAGACCGCCCTCTCCTGTGTGTGATAGAGGCCTCCCTCTCCCGTGTGTGATAGAGACCCCGTGTGTGATAGAGACCCCCCGTGTGTGATAGAGACCCCCCCTCCCCCGTGTGTGATAGAGACCCCCGTGTGTGATAGAGACCCCCCTCCCCCGTGTGTGATAGAGACCCCCCTCCCCCGTGTGTGATAGAGACCTCCCTCCCCCGTGTGTGATAGAGACCTCCCTCTCCCGTGTGTGATAGAGACCCCCGTGTGTGATAGAGACCCCCTCCCCCGTGTGTGATAGAGACCCCCGTGTGTGATAGACCCCCTCCCCCGTGTGTGATAGACCCCCTCCCCCGTGTGTGATAGAAACCCCCCGTCCCCCGTGTGTGATAGAGACCCCCCATCCCCCGTGTGTGATAGAGACCCCCGTGTGTGATAGAGACCACCCCTCCCCCATGTGTGATAGAGACCCCCCCGTGTGTGATAGAGACCCCCCCGTGTGTGATAGAGACCCCCCATGTGTGATAGATACACCCCGTGTGATAGAGACCCCCGTATGTGATAGAGACCCCCTCCCCTGTGTGTGATAGAGACCCCCCTCCCCGTGTGTGATAGAGATCCCCCGTCCCCCGTGTGTATAGAGACCCCCGTGTGTGCTAGATACCACCCCTCCCCCGTGTGTGATAGAGACCCCATGTGTGATAGAGATCCCCCGTCCCCCGTGTGTATAGAGACCCCCGTGTGTGTTAGAGTCCCCCGAGTGTATAGAGACCCCGTGTGTGATAGAGACCCCCCGTCCCCCGTGTGTATAGAGACCCCCGTGTGTGATAGACCCCCTCCCCCGTGTGTGATAGAGACCCCCCTCCACCGTGTGATACAGACCCCCGTGTGTGATAGAGACCTCCCACCCTGTGTATGATAGAGACCTCCTGTGTGTGATAGAGACCCCTGTGTGTGATAGAGACCCCTGTGTGTGATAGAGACCCCTGTGTGTGATAGAGACCCCTGTGTGTGATAGAGACCCCTGTGTGTGATAGAGAACGTGCGGCTCATTCATTCTCTCCCTGGAGCTCACAGCAGACAGTCATGTTCTATGGCCGCTCGCTGTGATCTTCACCT
Source organism: Anomaloglossus baeobatrachus (assembly GCF_048569485.1). Taxonomy (NCBI): domain Eukaryota; kingdom Metazoa; phylum Chordata; class Amphibia; order Anura; family Aromobatidae; genus Anomaloglossus; species Anomaloglossus baeobatrachus. Next base: position 597,062,603 of record NC_134357.1, on the reverse strand, counting down.
GTAGCAGAGCTGAATCGCCAGGTGACCTCGTGTAGAGTACGTTGGACCTGCAGGGGTGATTGTGGGGTTAATAAAGTGGTGACAGAGGGGGCTTGTTGTCATTTTATTTCAAATAAAGGATTTTTTCGGTGTTTGCGTTTATTTCTTGTCACTTATTACAGATTAGTAATGTGGGGGGTGGGGGTCATAGACGCTGCCATTACCAATCTAGGGCTTAGTTGCAGCTAGGCGCTGCGATTAACCCCTGTTATTAACCCGACTGCCACCGCACCAGGGCAATTGGGAAGAGCCGGGTAAAGTGCTGGGCAGCTGCAGACTGCTATTTTTAGGTTGGTTCTCCCCAGCCTGAGAACACTAGACCCCAGCTGTCGAGCTTTATCTTGACTGGGTACTGAAATTGGGGAGGAACGCACACTGTTTTTTTAATTATTTCTTTAAATGATAAAAAACAAAATGGGGGTCCCTCTTATTACACAGCCAAGATAAGCACAGGGCGGGGGGCTGCAGCCTGTAGCCATAGGCTTTATCTGTGCTGGTATCATAATATGGGGGGACCTTAGGCCAATTGTATTATTTATTTTTCACTGTACGATAGACCTGGAGACCAGGTCTGTGATTGGTTGCAGTCAGAAGCTGTTATACAGGCTGGGGGCACGGCTGACTGCAACCAATCACAGACGGCGGTGGGCGGGGAAAGCAGTGAATATGCAATGAAGGTAATGAAGATCATTTCCGGGAATATCACTTTCACTTAGAGGTTAATTTGCGGAAGTATCACGAGGCTCATGTGTGTCTGTTTGTTGAGTTTTGCGTGCGCCGTGTATTGGTATAAAGAGGTGTGGGTATCTCCATGTAGTATCCATGAGTAAGGACGCAGAAGATGCTTGAGACGCGGGACGGACGCTACGTGCCGGGCTTATCAGGAGACCCGGTATCTCCATGTAGTATCCATGAGTAAGGACGCAGAAGATGCTTGAGACGCGGGACAGACGCTACGTGCCGGGCTTATCAGGAGTCCCGGTATCTCCATGTAGTATCTGTCACAAACCACCGGGGGGGTCACTCAGAAATCCCCCGCGCTGGCTACCAGTACGTCACAATCGGGGGGTAACAAGTGGGGGTCACCCCTCCTTTATACCTCCCGACCGACAGACAGAGCACGTGACGCGCTCTCTAGCGCCCCTCTTATAGTCAGGCCAATTATGGAATTGCCCGACAATAAGCAAGGAGGCCGCTATACTACTTATGCCGATTATTGAAGGGTCCCCGGTGAGAGTAGGGTATATATTCCCCCGACCTCCGCGGGCGGAATATATAATATCTTCCCGAATCTCACTGGCCTCCCCACAATAATCCTTGGCACAACTCGCTGCCACCAACCGCTTCACGGTAACTATTAGCCGAACACACAGACGTGGGATTCAAGATCGAGATAACAGAACAGCCCAAGATTAATTATATAATTTAATCAGCCTAAAGCACACTAGAAACTACAATATATACAATAGGGAATCTACAGAATATACATAGGTCAGAGTACAGTTACAATCAAAGCATGGGTTACAAACAGGCATACACAGTTCCAGCAGTTACCTTGTTGCGTCTGGCCACAGGGGGGCGCTGTACCCAGGTTTCTAGGATCCTTCCCACAGATGTTTCCTACACGTGCCCCCAGCGAAAAGAACACTGGAAAATGGCCGAAGTAGGGTTATCAACCTGGGCAAATCCAGGTCCCCTCCTACCTTAGTGACCTCAGAGGGAGCACTGCTCCACCCCTGGCTTGAGTTATGGACAATCCACAACATGGAATATGGGCCATAACTTTGCCTGGGAGCGTCGTAGGCGGACGCCAATGCTCTCATTGTGACAGTTATGAATTTAGCTACAGAACGAGGGGACTCATGACCTGTCTGCCAGTTCCCCATTGGCTGATATCACGCCTGGGGCATTTCCCAATGTCCTGCTCCCATAAAAAGGGTGTGCCGGCATCGTCCGCATGCGGAGACACCATTTTTATGGTTGCCATATTTATCGGAAATATGGCTTGCGAGATATGAACCATTTTTTACTGGAGTCGTTCTGTCTGGCTATTTCCATAGCCTTGCTAACTAGCTAGCAGCCCCCACTACAGGGTCACGGCAGGGAGTCATCCTGTGTCCATTGTCCCCAAGCCACCTAATTTCCATATCACAGGACATGGCCATGGAGGTGTAAGTGGAACACTGAGAACAAGAAGGGAGGGGGCACTGCCAGGGAGTGATGAGGGATTATGACTGGAGTCATAATTCATCTTCATATCCCGGGATTTGCCTCACACCTCCCCCCTTTTGAGGGCGCTAGGGGGCAGCACACTCCGGTGTTCCCCCGTGCGCCCGTCCGCGACCTCTCCTTGTCGGGACAGCCCGTCTGCGTTACCGTGGTCACGGCCCCTTTTGTGGCGAATGGTGAAGTTGTATTGCTGGAGCGCAAGGCTCCATCGCAACAATCGCCCATTCGTCCCAGAGACGGTGTGCAACCAGCTGAGGGGATTGTGGTCCGTCTCCACGATGAAGTGGCGCCCGTATAGATAGGGTTGCAGACGCTGCAGGGCCCACACTATGGCCAGGCACTCCTTCTCCATCGTGGAATAGGCAACTTCCCTTGGTAACAGCTTCCTGCTCAGGTACAAGACTGGGTGCTCTTGGCTCGCAGAGTCCACCTGGCTGAGCACCGCACCGAGGCCGAAGTCACTGGCGTCGGTCTGTACTACAAACGGCCGCGTGAAGTCGGCTGCCTGTAGCACGGGCGGGCTGGACAGGGCGTCCTTTAGGGCCTGGAAGGCTGTCTCGCAGTCCATTGTCCAATCGACTGCAGAGGGCAGCTTCTTCTTGGTGAGGTCCGTCAAGGGCTTTGCCAGGCTACTATAGCGTGGAACAAACCTCCTATAGTACCCGGCGGTCCCCAAGAAGGACATCACCTGCTTCTTGGTCCTGGGGGTGGGCCAGGATGCGATGGCCTCCACTTTCTCAGGCTCGGGCTTCAGTGTTCTCCCGCCTACCCGGTGACCGAGGTACTGGACCTCGCTCATGGCCAGCTGACACTTTCCCGGCTTGATGGTCAAACCTGCCCGGTGGATCCGCCTGAGCACCTGTGCTAGATGCTCTAGGTGGTCCTCCCAGGTGGGACTGAAGACGGCAATGTCATCCAGGTACGCGGCCGCGTACCCTTCAAGTCCCTTGAGCAGGGTGTTGACCATCCGCTGGAAAGTGGCAGGGGCATTCCTCATCCCGAATGGCATCACCGTGGACTCGTACAGTCCAAATGGGGTAATAAAGGCAGAGCGTTCCCTGGCCTTGCGAGTCAGGGGGATCTGCCAATATCCCCGGCTCAGATCCATGATGGTCAGGTACTGAGCCCCGGCCAACTGATCGAGCAGGTCATCGATGCGTGGCATTGGGTACGCATCGGCGACCGTGACCGCATTGAGCCCCCTGTAGTCCACGCAGAACCGAGTGGTTCGGTCCTTCTTAGGGACGAGGACTACAGGCGAGGCCCAAGCGCTGTTGGATGCCTGGATCACCCCCAGCTTCAGCATCTCGTCAATCTCCTGGCGCATGTGTTGCTGCACCTCCAGGGAGACCCGATATGCTGAACGCCGGATCGGGGGATGATCCCCAGTGTCCACGTGATGGACAGCCAAGTCAGTCCTTCCGGGCTGGTTGGTAAACAACCCCCGGAAGGGGAGGAGGGTGGCCAACAGCTGGGACCGTTGGTCTTCCAAGAGCTGGTGGCCAACCTCCACATCCTCAATGGATCCGCCTGCCCTAACCTGGGCTAGCATATCCAAGAGGGTTTCCGCTTCTCCCTCCTCGGGCAGGTTGCACACGGGGAGCGCACATGCCTCCCGCTCATGATGTGCCTTCATCATGTTCACATGGAAGGGCTTCCGCCTTCCACGGGCAGGGTCCAGGGTGACCAGGTACGTTACGGGGTTGAGCTGCTGGTACACGAGGTATGGGCCTTCCCAGGCTGCCTGAAGCTTGTCCTGTGGTACGGGGACCAGTACCCACACCTTTTGACCCACTTGGTAGGTCCTCTCACAAGCGTTCTGGTCGTACCAACGCTTCTGATCGGCCTGGGCTTGAGCCATATTGTCGTGTACCAGTTGCGTCAAGGCCTGCATTTTGTCCCGGAAGCGCATGACATACTCGATAACCGACACTCCAGGGGTGGCCAAATCCCCTTCCCAAGCCTCTTTCACCAGAGCCAGGGGGCCCCGCACACGTCGCCCGTACAGGAGCTCAAACGGTGAGAATCCTGTTGAGGCCTGTGGAACCTCCCGGTAAGCAAATAACAGGTGTGGGAGATACCGCTCCCAGTCACGCCCGTGGGAGTCGACCAACATCTTAAGCATCTGCTTTAAGGTGCCATTGAACCGCTCGCACAGGCCATTAGTCTGTGGATGGTACGGGCTGGCCACCAGATGTCGCACCTGGACTTGCTTACAGAGGGCCTCCATCAGCTGGGACATGAATTGGGTCCCCCGGTCAGTGAGCATTTCCTGGGGAAAACCCACTCGGGAGAAAATCTCCAGCAATGCGGTGGCCACCTTGTCAGCCCGAATGGACGACAAGGCCACTGCTTCTGGGTACCGGGTGGCATAGTCCACTACCGTCAGTATGAAGCGTTTCCCGGAGCTGCTGGGGATGGCCAGCGGGCCGACCAGATCCACAGCCACCCTCCTGAAAGGCTCATCGATGATTGGCAGAGATACCAGTGGGGCTTTGGGGCGTGGCCCCGCCTTCCCCACTCTCTGACAGGTTTCACACGAACGGCAGTAGGCAGCCACATCGGCCCCCATTTTTGGCCAGTAGAAATGCTGGTTTAACCTGGCCTTGGTCTTAGCGATCCCTAGGTGTCCGGCCATCGGAATCTCATGTGCGATCCGCAACAACTCCGTCCGGAACGGATAGGGTACCACCAACTGTCGGTCCCTGGGCCACGCCTCCGGTGAACCCTGCTGGACCGTGGCCCGGTACAGCCGTCCTTGGTCCCAGACCACTCGCTCCGGGTCCGAGTCCGAGGGAGGCTGTGCCGCCTGCTCCTTAAGAGCTTTCAGGCTGTCGTCAGCTTCTAACGCTGCCTGAAACCCCTGACTAGATGTGGCCAGAATCGACGAGACTGTCACATCTTCGGTCAGTACCCCGGGACCTGTGTCCTGGCCTCCACCTGACTCGGCTGCCACTGGGTCAGAAGGGGAAGAGCTATCGGACCTCTGGGAGGCCCCTTGGCTTCCAGCACTCCCACTGCGGGTGACAGCGGCCACAGCCGCTGCGACCGTGGGTCGTGCCTGCTCCTCCTCCGTTCCTGACCAAGTCGCCGGTTCAGGCAGACCTACCTGGCTTCCTGACACCCCGGTTGTGGGGGAACCATGCACCGAGATCTTACCTGGGAGCACTTCCGCTCCTGGACCGGCCCCAATCTCACCTGCCTGTTCCCCTCCTGCAGCAACAGAACCCCGCTGTGAAATCTCTGGGGACCCCACATTTGCTGTGGTAGCCCCCACCCCACACACTGGTCCTCCCCCTGCAGCACCCTGCTCTCTGCTTATCCCTGCAGAGGGCAACAGATCCCAGCTCACAGGCTGATTACTTGTAGAGGCATTGTCACACCTTTCTCTGACCCCCTCCCCTGTCACAGCTGCAGCTGAGTGTGTGTCTATGGTGTCTATGCAAGCAGAAATATCAGAGTTCACTCCCTCCTCCCTTACATCATTCATAGATAACACATTAACATTGTCCGGAGGCATGTCAGTACTGGCTGAAGGTTCAGCCCTTGGTTGGGGCCCAAACTGGGAGGTTATCTGCCCCAAATCTGTCCCAAGTAGCACGTTTGCAGGGATCCGATCAGTTACCCCCACCTCCCTCACCCCTCGCCCTGCGCCCCAGTCCACATAAATGTCAGCAACAGCCAGCGCCGGGTCAGTGCCTCCAATCCCGGAGACAGCGAGGGTTTTTCCAGGGATCAAGTCTTGGGGGGACACCATCTCAGGCCGCACCAGAGTCACCTCCGAGGCGCTGTCTCGCAGTCCTATGGTCACAGACCGGCCGACGGTGACAGGTTGGAAGCTGTCCAGGGACCTACCACCACCCCCACCCACACAATACACCTTGGGCGGCCCTTGGGACGGGGACGGAGCCGGGGCCTTGGGACGCTGAGGGCACATGGCCTTGAAGTGTCCAGGTAGGTTGCACTGGTGGCACCGTCTTGGTTCCGCCACGGGCCTGGAGAGGGGAGTTGAGGGGGACACCCCCTGCAGTCTAGGGGCAGGTGGGGCAGTCGCAGAATTCATCTTACCCCCTCTCCAGGTGCTGCTGGTGGCCGCTCTCCTGGCCTCAGGGGCCCGGTTTTTGGTGTAGTCATCGGCAAGGGCAGCTGTAGCCGTGGACCCCTTTGGCTTCTGGTCTCGGATGAACTGGCGGAGATCCTCAGGGCAGTTCCACAAGAGTTGCTCCGTGATGAACAAGTCCAGGATCTCCGGTCCGGTGGAAAGCTGCAGGCCTTGGGTCCAGTGGTCGGCAGCTCGGGCAAGTGCCCGCCGGTGGTCAGCCCAGGAGTCCTTTGGTCCCTTCTGTAGGCTCCGGAACTTCTTGCGGTAGGACTCTGGAGTGAGGTTGTACTGTTGGATCAGGGCCCGCTTGATGGTGTCGTAGCCCTGATCTGCCTCAGCAGGCAAGTCCCCAAGGATATCCAGGGCCTTACCCCTTAAACGGGGGGTCAGGTATTTGGCCCACTGGTCCTTGTCCAGATGGTGCTGCAAGCAAGTCCGTTCAAAAGCAGTCAAGAAAGAGTCCAAGTCTCCATCCTTCTCCAGCACTGGGAAGTCCTCAACACGGACCTTTGGAAGTTTGGTGTCTCGAAGGTCACGTGTGGCTGATGAGGGCCGGAGCTGAGCTAGCTGCAGCTGGTAGTCACGGTCTGCCTGTCGCTCTCGCTCTTCACGCGCTGCCTGCCGCTCTCGCTCCGCAGCCTCACGCTCTGCGTGCCGCTCCGCAGCCTCAGCGTCACGCGCTGCCTGCCGCTCTGCCCTGCGCTCTGCCAGGAGTTCCTTGTAGCCCTTCTGGTCTCCAGCCTGGAGAAGGGCCATAGCCATTTGAAGAAGGCTATCCGAGCCTCCCAGGCTCGGTGGAATGGCACGTGGTGATCTGCGGCACGCTGCAGAGCTAGGCGATTCACTGTCCCTTTCAGAGCGGAGGGCTGGCATCTGGCTCGTTGAGGAACCTTGGGTGAGCTGCTCCTCATCTTGTCCATAATTGCCAGGTTGTGCAATGTCCTCGGCAGAACGGTTTTCTGGCGTCGAGCTCCTGGAGGACTCGTGGGCAACCTCCTCATTGCTGTCCACAGCACCGTCCTCCCTCTCTTCGGCTCCTGCCTTAGCATTGGCCAGTTGCATAGCTCTGCTCCTGGTGCCATCAGCCATTCTTGCAGACTTTTGGTCACTGACACAGAACTGACACCTGATGCCTCCACACACCTTACAGTATCTGCACTCTGACACTCTAGTGTTGAGCTAGTCTGAAGACCCCAGCAGCCACAGCTGCTGCAGGCAGTCTTTAGTGTCTGGGAGTATGGGTCTCACACTCACACACACTATTATCTCGATCCCACCGCTATGCCACCAATATGTCACAAACCACCGGGGGGGTCACTCAGAAATCCCCCGCGCTGGCTACCAGTACGTCACAATCGGGGGGTAACAAGTGGGGGTCACCCCTCCTTTATACCTCCCGACCGACAGACAGAGCACGTGACGCGCTCTCTAGCGCCCCTCTTATAGTCAGGCCAATTATGGAATTGCCCGACAATAAGCAAGGAGGCCGCTATACTACTTATGCCGATTATTGAAGGGTCCCCGGTGAGAGTAGGGTATATATTCCCCCGACCTCCGCGGGCGGAATATATAATATCTTCCCGAATCTCACTGGCCTCCCCACAATAATCCTTGGCACAACTCGCTGCCACCAACCGATTTACGGTAACTATTAGCCGAACACACAGACGTGGGATTCAAGATCGAGATAACAGAACAGCCCAAGATTAATTATATAATTTAATCAGCCTAAAGCCACACTAGAAACTACAATATATACAATAGGAGATCTACAGAATATACATATGTCAGAGTACAGTTACAATCAAAGCATGGGTTACAAACAGGCATACACAGTTCCAGCAGTTACCTTGTTGCGTCTGGCCACAGGGGGGCGCTGTACCCAGGTTTCTAGGATCCTTCCCACAGATGTTTCCTACACGTGCCCCCAGCGAAAAGAACACTGGAAAATGGCCGAAGTAGGGTTATCAACCTGGGCAAATCCAGGTCCCCTCCTACCTTAGTGACCTCAGAGGGAGCACTGCTCCACCCCTGGCTTGAGTTATGGACAATCCACAACATGGAATATGGGCCATAACTTTGCCTGGGAGCGTCGTAGGCGGACGCCAATGCTCTCATTGTGACAGTTATGAATTTAGCTACAGAACGAGGGGACTCATGACCTGTCTGCCAGTTCCCCATTGGCTGATATCACGCCTGGGGCATTTCCCAATGTCCTGCTCCCATAAAAAGGGTGTGCCGGCATCGTCCGCATGCGGAGACACCATTTTTATGGTTGCCATATTTATCGGAAATATGGCTTGCGAGATATGAACCATTTTTTACTGGAGTCGTTCTGTCTGGCTATTTCCATAGCCTTGCTAACTAGCTAGCAGCCCCCACTACAGGGTCACGGCAGGGAGTCATCCTGTGTCCAGTGTTCCCCAATCATCCAATTTCCATATCAGAGGAGATGGCTGTTGGAGGTGTTGCTAGGATGTGACACCTTCACAGATGCTGGACATCTGAGAACAAGAAGGGAGGGGGCACTGCCAGGGAGTGATGAGAGCGATTATGACTGGCAATCATAATTCCTCTTCATATCCCAGGATTTGCCTCACACCTCCCCCCTTTTGAGGGCGCTAGGGGGCAGCACACTCCGGTGTTCCCCCGTGCGCCCGTCCGCGACCTCTCCTTGTCGGGACAGCCCGTCTGCGTTACCGTGGTCCCGGCCCCTTTTGTGGCGAATGGTGAAGTCGTATTGCTGGAGCGCAAGGCTCCATCGCAACAATCGCCCATTCGTCCCAGAGACGGTGTGCAACCAGCTGAGGGGATTGTGGTCCGTCTCCACGATGAAGTGGCGCCCGTATAGATAGGGTTGCAGACGCTGCAGGGCCCACACTATGGCCAGGCACTCCTTCTCCATCGTGGAATAGGCAACTTCCCTTGGTAACAGCTTCCTGCTCAGGTACAAGACTGGGTGCTCTTGGCTCGCAGAGTCCACCTGGCTGAGCACCGCACCGAGGCCGAAGTCACTGGCGTCGGTCTGTACTACAAACGGCCGCGTGAAGTCGGCTGCCTGTAGCACGGGCGGGCTGGACAGGGCGTCCTTTAGGGCCCGGAAGGCTGTCTCGCAGTCCATTGTCCAATCGACTGCAGAGGGCAGCTTCTTCTTGGTGAGGTCAGTCAAGGGCTTTGCCAGGCTACTATAGCATGGAACAAACCTCCTATAGTACCCAGCGGTCCCCAAGAAGGACATCACCTGCTTCTTGGTCCTGGGGGTGGGCCAGGACGCGATGGCCTCCACTTTCCCAGGCTCGGGCTTCAGTGTTCTCCCGCCTACCCGGTGACCGAGGTACTGGACCTCGCTCATGGCCAGCTGACACTTTCCCGGCTTGATGGTCAAACCTGCCTGGTGGATCCGCCTGAGCACCTGTGCTAGATGCTCTAGGTGGTCCTCCCAGGTGGGACTGAAGACGGCAATGTCATCCAGGTACGCGGCCGCGTACCCTTCAAGTCCCTTGAGCAGGGTGTTGACCATCCGCTGGAAAGTGGCAGGGGCATTCCTCATCCCGAATGGCATCACCGTGGACTCGTACAGTCCAAATGGGGTAATAAAGGCAGAGCGTTCCCTGGCCTTGCGAGTCAGGGGGATCTGCCAATATCCCCGGCTCAGGTCCATGATGGTCAGGTACTGAGCCCCGGCCAACTGATCGAGCAGGTCATCGATGCGTGGCATTGGGTACGCATCGGCGACCGTGACAGCATTGAGCCCCCTGTAGTCCACGCAGAACCGAGTGGTTCGGTCCTTCTTAGGGACGAGGACTACAGGCGAGGCCCAAGCGCTGTTGGATGCCTGGATCACCCCCAGCTTCAGCATCTCGTCAATCTCCTGGCGCATGTGTTGCTGCACCTCCAGGGAGACCCGATATGCTGAACGCCGGATCGGGGGATGATCCCCAGTGTCCACGTGATGGACAGCCAAGTTAGTCCTTCCGGGCTGGTTGGTAAACAACCCCCGGAAGGGGTGTAGGGTGGCCCACAGCTGGGACCGTTGGTCCTCCAAGAGCTGGTGGCCAACCTCCACATCCTCAATGGATCCGCCTGCCCTAACCTGGGCTAGCATATCCAAGAGGGTTTCCGCTTCTCCCTCCTCGGGCAGGTTGCACACGGGGAGCGCACATGCCTCCCGCTCATGATGTGCCTTCATCATGTTCACATGGAAGGGCTTCCGCCTTCCACGGGCAGGGTCCAGGGTGACCAGGTACGTCACAGGGTTGAGCTGCTGGTACACGAGGTATGGGCCTTCCCAGGCTGCCTGAAGCTTGTCCTGTGGTACGGGGACCAGTACCCACACCTTTTGACCCACTTGGTAGGTCCTCTCACAAGCGTTCTGGTCGTACCAACGCTTCTGATCGGCCTGGGCTTGAGCCATATTGTCGTGTACCAGTTGCGTCAAGGCCTGCATTTTGTCCCGGAAGCGCATGACATACTCGATAACCGACACTCCAGGGGTGGCCAAATCCCCTTCCCAAGCCTCTTTCACCAGAGCCAGGGGGCCCCGCACACGTCGCCCGTACAGGAGCTCAAACGGTGAGAATCCTGTTGAGGCCTGTGGAACCTCCCGGTAAGCAAATAACAGGTGTGGGAGATACCGCTCCCAGTCACGCCCATGGGAGTCGACCAACATCTTAAGCATCTGCTTTAAGGTGCCATTAAACCGCTCGCACAGGCCATTAGTCTGTGGATGGTACGGGCTGGCCACCAGATGTTGCACCTGGACTTGCTTACAGAGGGCCTCCATCAGCTGGGACATGAATTGGGTCCCCCGGTCAGTGAGCATTTCCTGGGGAAAACCCACTCGGGAGAAAATCTCCAGCAATGCGGTGGCCACCTTGTCAGCCCGAATGGACGACAAGGCCACTGCTTCTGGGTATCGGGTGGCATAGTCCACTACCGTCAGTATGAAGCGTTTCCCGGAGCTGCTGGGGATGGCCAGCGGGCCGACCAGATCCACAGCCACCCTCCTGAAAGGCTCATCGATGATGGGCAGAGATACCAGTGGGGCTTTGGGGTGTGGCCCCGCCTTCCCCACTCTCTGACAGGTTTCACACGAACGGCAGTAGGCAGCCACATCGGCCCCCATTTTTGGCCAGTAGAAATGCTGGTTTAACCTGGCCTTGGTCTTAGCGATCCCTAGGTGTCCGGCCATCGGAATCTCATGTGCGATCCGCAACAACTCCGTCCGGAACGGATAGGGTACCACTAACTGTCGGTCCCTGGGCCACGCCTCCGGTGAACCCTGCTGGACCGTGACCCGGTACAGCCGTCCTTGGTCCCAGACCACTCGCTCCGGGTCCGAGTCCGAGGGAGGCTGTGCCGCCTGCTCCTTAAGAGCTTTCAGGCTGTCGTCAGCTTCTAACGCTGCCTGAAACCCCTGACTAGATGTGGCCAGAATCGACGAGACTGTCACATCTTCAGTCAGTACCCCGGGACCTGTGTCCTGGCCTCCACCTGACTCGGCTGCCACTTGGTCAGAAGGGGAAGAGCTATCGGACCTCCGGGAGGCCCCTTGGCTTCCAGCACTCCCACTGCGGGTGACAGCGGCCACAGCCGCTGCGACCGTGGGTCGTGCCTGCTCCTCCTCCGTTCCTGACCAAGTCGCCGGTTCAGGCAGACCTACCTGGCTTCCTGACACCCCGGTTGTGCGGGAACCCTGCACCGAGATCTTACCTGGGAGCACTTCCGCTCCTGGACCGGCCCCAATCTCACCTGCCTGTTCCCCCCCTGCAGCAACAGAACCCCGCTGTGAAATATCTGGGGACCCCACATTTGCTGTGGTAGCCCCCACCCCACACACTGGTCCTCTCCCTGCAGTATCCTGCTCTCTGCTTATCCCTGCAGAGGGCAGCAGATCCCAGCTCACAGGCTGGTTACTTGTAGAGGCATTGTCACACCTTTCTCTGACCCCCTCCCCTGTCACAGCTGCCGCTGAGTGTGTGTCTATGGTGTCTATGCAGTGGGTGAGCAGACCCCCTGCAAAAGGGAGCATAGTTAACCCGGAAATGTTATTAATAAAAATGTTTTATTTGTATGTGCAGGTGTATTGTGTTAGGGTACCCCTAGTGGCCGGGTGGGACGGCTGTCACCACAGTGGGGAGGAGGAGCCGGCAGAGACAAGGGGAGGAGAGAGCAAGGGTGTGAGGAAAAGATTAGATCAAGGGAGCAGTCATCTCGGGGACAGGAGCGGAGCAGCAGAGCCGGGGCAGAGTGTGGGAGCTGGAAATCAGGGAAGCCGGTGAGAAAAGGAGCGGGCGGAACCTCATAGTGTGAAGCAGTCCGGTGTGGGTCCGGGCTGTGGGTAGCCAGAAGTGGGAGCCGGGCGAAGTGGAGTAGTCAGGCACATCCCCACTGGAGGGGACGCAAGGACAGGCTTCCCCCAGCTAAGAAAGCGTATCATCACCTTTATTGCTTTGTTTGGGACTTTGTGAAGAATAAAAGAATGTTTGTTCATTGCATTGAACCCTGCCTGAAGAGTGTTTGTGCGCCGGATAACATCTGCATCACCACCACACTCTGCCCCACCAAGTCATCTCCTGTCCCCATAGTGACAGTGGAACCAGGGGTACGCCTGATTGCAAGGGCCACGACTACAAGGCCAGAGGCACCCCTGGCACCCCGTTACATGTGGCGTAGTCGGCAGGATGCGATTCCCCTGCCAGGAACCCAGGAGGCTGGAGATCGGGTCGTGCCTGAAGCACAGGATCCGGACCGTGATACAGGATTTCCAGTCCCGTGGTGGGGAGAGAACCTAGTACCCGTAGCGTTGGACCGGGTACAAGATGGCGGCAAGGAGGCCGTTATCTGTGAGGAAGAAAAGGCGCGGAAAGTTGGCGCCGAAAGAAGAGCCTGGGGCTGGCCGGTGCCGAAGAGAAAGCATGGAGTACTCCGCCCAAAGAGGGGAGGCGCCAGCTCCAGGGCACGGAAGAAGAAAAAGAAGTACCTCAGCGGAGGAGTCAAGATGATGCGTGGGGCTGGGGGTGGAGTCTGTTTAAGAGCGGGAAACGAGGACCCGCCTCCACTCTACCCAGTCTCAGCATTGACACCGCCGCCGTTACCAGCAAGATTGTCAGGGGCAGCGACGCCTTCACCACCGAGAGGAGCTGCAGCAGCTGCGCCTGTGGAGCCACTCTACGCCCCTGCGTCCTTCCAGAGGATCCGTCAGCAGCCGGGACAATCCCTGGGGGCATACATCCAGGCCCAAGCGGAGGAATGGAAGAGGGCCTGGCCCCCAGAGTAAGTCACCACTGCTGATCTGTTGTTTAAGTCCGGCGCCGTTTAGCTGGCAGAAGTTCTTTTAAAGTTTCACGGGACGAGCTCCCTTCTGTGTGTTTGTACGGGCAGTCGCCCCATCTAAGACCGGGAGCGCTGTTGCCAAGCCTCCGGGCGCCCATCTAAGACCGGGAGCGCTGTTGAGCCTCCGGGCGCTAGTTGAAAGAAGGACCGGGAGCGCTGCAGAAACCGCCGGGCGCGGGACTGGTGGCCGTCCAGAGGAGGAGAACTGGGCACACTGGTGGCCGTCCAGAGGAGGAGAGCTGCGCACACTGGTGGCCGTCCAGAGGAGGAGAGCTGCGCGGGACTGGTGGCCGTCCAGAGGAGGAGAACTGGGCACACTGATGGCCGTCCAGAGGAGGAGAGCTGCGCACACTGGTGGCCGTCCAGAGGAGGAGAGCTGCGCACACTGGTGGCCGTCCAGAGGAGGAGAACTGGGCACACTGGAGCCCTCTGTGTGGGTGCTGCGCCTATTGTGGACGGTATTGCAGACTTTACGTGCTTCTGTGTGTTTTAAGTAAGAGCCGTGCCGGGAGGCTCGGGTTTTAAGAGGGGAGGTATGCAGTGGGTGAGCAGACCCCCTGCAAAAGGGAGCATAGTTAACCCGGAAATGTTATTAATAAAAATGTTTTATTTGTATGTGCAGGTGTATTGTGTTAGGGTACCCCTAGTGGCCGGGTGGGACGGCTGTCACCACAGTGGAGAGGAGGAGCCGGCAGAGACAAGGGGAGGAGAGAGCAAGGGTGTGAGGAAAAGAGTAGATCAAGGGAGCAGTCGTCTCGGGGACAGGAGCGGAGCAGCAGAGCCGGGGCAGAGTGTGGGAGCTGGAAAGCAGGGAAGCCGGTGAGAAAAGGAGCGGGCGGAACCTCATAGTGTGAAGCAGTCCGGTGTGGGTCCGGGCTGTGGGTAGCCAGAAGTGGGAGCCGGGCGAAGTGGAGTAGTCAGGCACATCCCCACTGGAGGGGACGCAAGGACAGGCTTCCCCCAGCTAAGAAAGCGTATCATCACCTTTATTGCTTTGTTTGGGACTTTGTGAAGAATAAAAGAATGTTTGTTCATTGCATCGAACCCTGCCTGAAGAGTGTTTGTGCGCCGGATAACATCTGCATCACCACCACACTCTGCCCCACCAAGTCATCTCCTGTCCCCATAGTGACGGTGGAACCAGGGGTACGCCTGATTGCAAGGGCCACGACTACAAGGCCAGAGGCACCCCTGGCACCCCGTTACATCTATGCAAGCAGAAATATCAGAGTTCACTCCCCCCTCTCTCACATCATTCATAGATAACACATTAACATTGTCCGGAGGCACGTCAGTACTGGCTGAAGGTTCAGCCCTTGGGGGGGGCCCAAACTGGGAGGTTATCTGCCCCAAATCTGTCCCAAGTAACACGTTTGCGGGGATCCGATCAGTTACCCCCACCTCCCTCACCCCTCGCCCTGCGCCCCAGTCCACATAAATGTCAGCAACAGGCAGCGCCGGGTCAATGCCTCCAATCCCGGAGACAGCGAGGGTTTTTCCAGGTATCAAGTCTTGGGGGGACACCATCTCAGGCCGCACCAGAGTCACCTCCGAGGCGCTGTCTCGCAGTCCTATGGTCACAGACCGGCCGACGGTGACAGGTTGGAAGCTGTCCAGGGACCTACCACCACCCCCACCCACACAATACACCTTGGGCGGCCCTTGGGACGGGGACGGAGCCGGGGCCTTGGGACGCTGAGGGCACATGGCCTTGAAGTGTCCAGGTAGGTTGCACTGGTGGCACCGTCTTGGTTCTGCCACGGGCCTGGAGAGGGGAGTTGAGGGGGACACCCCCTGCAGTCTAGGGGCAGGTGGGGCAGTCGCAGAGTTCATCTTACCCCCTCTCCAGGTGCTGCTGGTGGCTGCTCTCCTGGCCTCAGGAGCCCGATTGTTGGTGTAGTCATCGGCCAGGGCAGCTGTAGCCGTGGACCCCTTTGGCTTCTGGTCTCGGATGAACTGGCGGAGATCCTCAGGGCAGTTCCACAAGAGTTGCTCCGTGATGAACAAGTCCAGGATCTCCGGTCCGGTGGAAAGCTGCAGGCCTTGGGTCCAGTGGTCGGCAGCTCGGGCAAGTGCCCGCCGGTGGTCAGCCCAGGAGTCCTTTGGTCCCTTTTGCAGGGTCCGGAACTTCTTGCGGTAGGACTCCGGAGTGAGGTTGTACTGTTGGATCAGGGCCCGCTCGATGGTGTCGTAGCCCTGATCTGCCTCAGCAGGCAAGTCCCCAAGGATATCCAGGGCCTTACCCCTTAAACGGGGGGTCAGGTATTTGGCCCACTGGTCCTTGTCCAGATGGTGCTGCAGGCAAGTCCGTTCAAAAGCAGTCAAGAAAGAGTCCAAGTCTCCATCCTTCTCCAGCACTGGGAAGTCCTCAACACGGACCTTTGGAAGTTTGGTGTTTTGAAGGTCACATGTGGCTGATGAGGGCCGGAGCTGAGCTAGCTGCAGCTGGTAGTCACGCTCTGCCTGTTGCTGTCGCTCCGCAGCCTCACGCTCTGCCTGGCGCTCTCGCTCTTTACGCGCTGCCTGCCGCTCCGCAGCCTCAGCCTCACACGCTGCCCTGCGCTCCGCAGCTTCACGTTCTGCCCTGCGCTCTGCCATGAGTTCCTTGTAGCCCTCCCGGTCTCCAGCCTGGAGTAGGGCCATAGCCATTTGAAGAAGGCTATCCGAGCCTGCCAGGCTCGGTGGAATGGCACGTGGTGATCTGCGGCCCGCTGCGGAGCCTGGTGATTCACTGTCCATTGCAGAGCGGAGGGCTGGCATCTGGCTCGTGGAGGACCCTTGGGTGAGCTGCTCCTCATCTTGTCCATAATTGCCAGGTTGTGCAATGTCCTCTGCAGAGCTGTTGTCTGGCGTCGGGCTCTTGGAGGGCTCGTGGACAACCTCCTCATCGTCTCTGGCCTGAGCATCGGCCATTCCTTTGGCTTTGCTCCTGGTGCCATCAGCCATTGTTGCAGACTTTGGTCACTGACACAGAACTGACACCTGATGCCTCCACACACCTTACAGTATCTGCACTCTGACACTCTAGTGTTGAGCTAGTCTGAAGACCCCAGCAGCCACAGCTGCTGCAGGCAGTCTTTAGTGTCTGGGAGTATGGGTCTCACACTCACACACACTATTATCTCGATCCCACCGCTATGCCACCAATATGTCACGAACCACCGGGGGGGGTCACTCAGAAATCCCCCGCGCTGGCTACCAGTACGTCACAATCGGGGGGTAACAAGTGGGGGTCACCCCTCCTTTATACCTCCCGACCGACAGACAGAGCACGTGATGCGCTCTCTAGCGCCCCTCTTATAGTCAGGCCAATTATGGAATTGCCCGACAATAAGCAAGGAGGCCGCTATACTACTTATGCCGATTATTGAAGGGTCCCCGGTGAGAGTAGGGTATATATTCCCCCGACCTCCGCGGGCGGAATATATAAAATCTCCCCGAATCTCACTGGCCTCCCCACAATAATCCTTGGCACAAACTCGCTGCCACCAACCGCTTCACGGTAACTATTAGCCGAACACACAGACGTGGGATCCAAGATCGAGATAACAGAGCAGCCCAAGATTAATTATATAATTTAATCAGCCTAAAGCACACTAGAAACTACAATATATACAATAGGGAATCTACAGAATATACATATGTCAGAGTACAGTTACAGATAAAGCATGGTTTACAAACAGGCATACACAGTTCCAGCAGTTACCTTGTGCGTCTGGCCACAGGGGGGCGCTGTAGACCAGGTTTCTAGGATCCTTCCCACAGATGTTTCCTACACGTGACCCCCAGCGAAAGAACGCTGGAAAATGGCCGAAGTAGGGTTATCAACCTGGGCAAATCCAGGT
Organism: Anomaloglossus baeobatrachus; assembly: GCF_048569485.1. Lineage (NCBI taxonomy): Eukaryota > Metazoa > Chordata > Amphibia > Anura > Aromobatidae > Anomaloglossus > Anomaloglossus baeobatrachus. The sequence goes on along the minus strand of NC_134357.1, from coordinate 597,045,053 downwards.
CCCCTCCTACCTTAGTGACCTCAGAGGGAGCACTGCTCCACCCCTGGCTGGAGTTATGGACAATATCCACAACAGGGGATATGGCCATAACTTTGCCTGGGAGCGTCGTAGGCAGACGCCAACGCTCTCATTGTGACAGCTATGAATTTAGCTACAGAACGAGAGGACTCATGACTTGTCTACTAGTTCCCCATTGGCTGATATCACGCCTGGGGTATTTCCCCAGGTCCTGCTCCCATAAAAAGGGTGTGCCAGCATCGTCCGCATGCGGAGACACCATTTTTATGGTTGCCATATTTATCGGAAATATGGCTTGCGAGATATGAACCATTTTTTACTGGAGTCGTTCTGTCTGGATACTTCCAAGCTTGCTAATTAGATAGCAGCCCCTACCACAGGGTCACGGCAGGGAGTCATCCTGTGTCCAGTGTTCCCACATCATCTAATCTCCATATCAGAGGAGATGGCTGTTGGAGGTGTTGCTAGGATGTGACACCTTCACAGATGCTGGACATCTGAGAACAAGAAGGGAGGGGGCACTGCCAGGGAGTGATGAGAGCGATTATGACTGGCAATCATAATTCCTCTTCATATCCCAGGATTTGCCTCACAGACGCTACGTGCCGGGCTTATCAGGAGACCCGGTATCTCCATGTAGTATCCATGAGTAAGGACGCAGAAGATGCTTGAGACGCGGGACGGACGCTACGTGCCGGGCTTATCAGGAGACCCGGTATCTCCATGTAGTATCCATGAGTAAGGACGCAGAAGATGCTTGAGACGCGGGACAGACGCTACGTGCCGGGCTTATCAGGATACCTGTGGGTCAAACAGGTGGACATGAAATAGCAGAGCCAGGGTTGTTTGGGTTGCTGAGCACTTTGTTCCTTTCTTATCTTGCTACACGCTCAACACATGCACTTATAGACACACAGCTCTGCTACATGCACCTATAGACAAGCACAGTCCTGCTACATGCACCTATAGACAAGCACAGTCCTGCTACATGCACATTTACACACACAGCTCTACTACATGTACACACAACCATAAAATACACCTATAGAAAAACACAGCTGTGCTACATGCACATATAGGTAAACACAGCTCTGCTACATGCACCTATAGACAAGCACAGTCCTGCTACATGCACATTTACACACACAGCTCTACTGCATGTACACACAACTATAAAATACACCTATAGAAAAACACAGCTGTGCTACATGCACATATAGGTAAACACAGCTCCGCTACATGAACACTACATATACCTTTAGACACCCACAGCTCTACTACATGCACCTATAGACACACACAGCTCTACTACATGCACATATACACAGCTCTGCTACATGCACCTATAGCCACACACAGCTCTACTACATGCACCTTAAGGCACACAGCTCTACTACATGCACCTATAGACACACATCTCTACTACATGCACCTATAATGCACCTCCTGTAGACTGTGACCCCTCGTGGGCAGGGTCCTGTCTCCTCCTGTAGACTGTGAGCCCTCATGGGCAGGGTCCTCTCTCCTCCTGTAGACTGTGACCCCTCGTGGACAGGGTCCTCTCTCCTTTTGTAGACTGTGAGCCCTCGTGGGCAGGGTCCTCTCTCCTCCTGTAGACTGTGACCCCTCGTGGGCAGGGTCCTCTCTCCTCCTGTAGACTGTGAGCCCTCGCGGGCAGGGTCCTCTCTCCTCCTGTAGACTGTGACCCCTCGTGGGCAGGGTCCTCTCTCCTCCTGTAGACTGTGAGCCCTCGCGGGCAGGGTCCTCTCTCCTTCTGTAGACTGTGAGCCCTCGCGGGCAGGGTCCTCTCTCCTCCTGTAGACTGTGACCCCTCGCGGGCAGGGTCCTCTCTCCTCCTGTAGACTGTGACCCCTCGTGGGCAGGGTTCTGTCTCCTCCTGTAGACTGTGAGCCCTCGTGGGCAGGGTCCTCTCTCCTCCTGTAGACTGTGACCCCTCGTGGGCAGGGTTCTCTCTCCTCCTGTAGACTGTGACCCCTCGTGGGCAGGGTCCTGTCTCCTCCTGTAGACTGTGACCCCTCGTGGGCAGGGTCCTGTCTCCTCCTGTAGACTGTGACCCCTCGTGGGCAGGGTCCTGTCTCCTCCTGTAGACTGTGACCCCTCGTGGGCAGGGTCCTCTCTCCTCCTGTAGACTGTGAGCCCTCGCAGGCAGGGTCCTCTCTCCTGTAGACTGTGAGCCCTCGTGGGCAGGGTCCTCTCTCCTCCTGTAGACTGTGACCCCTCGTGGGCAGGGTCCTCTCTCCTCCTGTAGACTGTGACCCCTCGTGGGCAGGGTCCTCTCTCGTCATGTACCAGTCTGTTTTGTAATGTTGATGATTGTTGTACTTGTCTTTATTATGTATACCCTTTTCACTTGTAAAGCGCCATGGAATAAATGGCGCTATAATAATAAATAATAATACACCACTAAGGGCAATAATACCCTGCTGGCGGCCCTGGTGACATGTGACGTCTGTAACTTATCACCTTGGTGCTCCGCTGCCATCTACTGGCCATTTCTGTACACTGCCTTACCATATATATATATACAGTATATATATATATATATATATATATATATATATATAGTATATTAGATGCATTTGTATAAGCTTTTATCATGTTTTAATATTTCTAGAAGTCTTATGACATTTTCCAGCCATTATGTCTTCGCTCTTTGAGCATGTTTATACCGTAATACACCTCACTTCTCTTAAATACATATCACCAATTTTCTAAGTAAACATATTTCTAAAGGTGTTATTGACATGAATTTCTCACCAGATGTCGGTAACAACTCATCCAATCCACAAAGGCAAAGAAATGAAACCTTAGATGTCCATAAATTAAGTGATGTGTAAAAATGAGAAATGACATAGAAAAAGTATTGAACACATGAAGAAAGAGGTGCAAAAATCCCTGGAAAGTCCTGACACCCGGCTGCAATCAGTAATTAGAAAGCAATTCTGTCACAGTGAAAAATAATATCAAATGGTTCAACTAATGGCTGATAAAAAGGTGTCTCATTACCAAGGTGCCACACAAGAAACATCTCATGATGGGTAAAACCAGTGAGCTGTCTCAACTTTATTGTTGCAAAACATACTGATGTCATTGGTTACAGAAAAAAAAATTCTAAACTACTGAAGGTTTTAGTGAATACTGCTGGGGCCAAATTTCGGGAGTGGAAAGAACATCATTTCCTGATAAACCCGCCACGACCAGGTGCTCCCTGCAAGATTTCACACAGCAGTGAAAAGAATTATCTAATGAGTTGTCCTAGAACCAAGGACACCTGTGGAGAGCAACAGAAACAGCTGGAAGCAGCAGGTACAATTGTTACACAGAAAATAATATGTAATGCACTCCCCCCTCCATGACCAGTATGCACGCTCCTGTATGCACGCTCCTGTATGCACGCTCCTGTATGCACGCTCCTGTATGCACGCTCCTGTATGCACGCTCCTGTATGCACGCTCACCATACAAGGTTCCACTGCTGAACACAAAGCAGGTTCAAGAGCATTTAAAGTTTACCCAAAATATTTAGACAAGTCTGTGAAATAATGGAGAATACAGTCTGGTAAGATGAGACCAAAACTGAACTCTTTGGAGGCCAGAATATACAGTGCCTTGCGAAAGTATTTGGCCCCTTTGAATTTTTCAACCAATTTCCCACAGTGTTTCATCAACAAGTGGACACAATTTATTGATTATTTTAAACTTTTATAAAAAATAAACTGAAAGTTGTGGCGTGCAATATTATTCATCCCCTGTGAGTGAATCCTTTGTAGCTCCCCTTTTGCTGTGATTACAGCTGCAGTCTCTTGGGGTATGGGTCTATCAGTTTTGCACATGGAGAGGCTGAAATTCTCGCCCATTCTTTGTAAACAGCTGGAGCTGAGTGAGGTTGGATGGAGGCGTTTGTGAACAGCAGTTTTCAGCTCTTTCCACAGATTCTCGATTGGGTTCAGGTCTGGGCTGTGACTTGGCCATTCTAACACCTGGATACGGTTATTTGTGAACCATTCCATTGTAGATTTTGCTTTATGTTTGGGATCATTGTCTTGTTGGAAGACAAATCTCCGTCCCAGTCTCAGGTCTTTTTCAGACTCCAACAGGTTTTCTTCAAGAATGGTCCTGGATTTGGCTCCATCTTCCCATCAATTTTAACCATCTTCCCTGTCCCTGCTGAAGAAAAGCAGGCCCATACCATGATGCTGCCACCACCATGTTTGACAGTGGGGATGGTGTGTTCAGGGTGATGAGCTGTGTTGCTTATCGTTTGGCATTGTGCCCACATAGTTTGATTTTGGTTTCATCTGAGCAGAGCCCCTTCCTCCACATGTTTGGGGTCTCCGGTGGCTTGTGGCAAACTTTACACCACACTTTTTATGGATATCTGTGAGAAATGGCTTATTCTTGCCACTCTTCCATAAAGGCCAGATTTGTGCAGTGTACGGCTGATTGTTGTGCTATGGACAGACTCTCCCACCTCAGCTGTAGATCTCTGCAGATCATCCAGAGGGATCATGGGCCTCTTGGCTGCATCTCTGACCAGTCTTCTCCTTGTGTGAGGTGACAGTTTGGATGGAGGCCGGGTCTTGGTAGATTTGCAGTGGTATGATACTCCTTCCATTTCTATATGATCGCTTGCACAGGGCTTCTTGGGATGTTTAAAGCTGTGGAAATCTTTTTGTAACCAAATCCGGCTTTAAACTTCTCCACAACAGTATCCTGGACCTGCCTGTTGTGTTCCTTGGTCTTCATGATGCTCTCTGCGCTTTACACAGAACATGAGACTGTCACAGAGCAGGGGCATTATACGGAGACTTGTTACACACAGGGGCTTATATTTATCATCATCAGTCATTTAGGACAACATTGGATCATTCACAGATCCTCAATCACCTTCTGGACTGAGTTTGCTGCACTGACAGTAAAGGGGATGAATAATATTGCACGCCACAATTTTCAGTTTATTATTTTTTACAAAAGTTTACAATAAGCAATAAATTTCCTTCCTCTTCACAATTGTGTCACTTGTTGTTGATTCTTCACCAGAACATTCACATTTTATCTTTATGTTGGAAGCCTGAAATGTGGGAAAAGGTTGAAAAATTCAAGGGGCTGAATACTTTCGCAAGGCCCTGTATATCTGTCATGGCACGACTCTGGGTCTCGATCCGATGACCTCGTGTCTTGTGGTTGTTTTCCATCTGTTTGACCACAGCTTGTTTTGTCCAGTTGCTGATAGAGCTCTTGTCTTTCCTTTCTATTCAGGTGTTTTCGCTTTGTTTGCCCTATCACAGCCTGTGAGCGGCTAGTTACAATCACCGTGACATGCATTCATTGCTGGTTATTTTCCAAGATCGATGGATGTTTGGCGTCCCAGCTCTTCAGTTACGGCTATTCTTGCTGAATTATCTTTTTTGGGTTTCCCTGCAGTTTGTTTGTGAGTTTCCCTTCACAGCATTCCTCCTATTCTGTTATGAATAAAATTTGGGGCGTTTCCACATATTCCATAAATCCTTTGGGTTTCTTCCATTTTCCTCCTTCCCTCTATGGGTACTTTCACATTTGCGGTTTTTTCTTCCGTCACAATCCGCTCTTTTGGAAAACAGCGGAATCCGTTACCGGATTCCGCTGTTTCCCATAGACTTGTATGGATGACAAATTGTGCCAAAAGGACCTGCATTGCTTCCACTGGGCGACGCTCTGTTGCTTCCGCCCAGCGGGAGGAACGCAGCATGTAACGTTTTTATGAGCAGCGGAATCCTTAGGATTTCACTGCGCATGCTCTCTCTGGCTCCCTGCACCCGTAACCAAGGTAAATATCGGGTAACCAAGCAAAGTGCTTTGCCTAGTTATACCCGATATTTACCCTTGCTATGTGTGCGGGGAGCCCGACACTTCCCCGCTTGGCTCCGCCCCCTCCCGCACTCCACTCCGCATGTATACACACACACACCTGTCCTCAGCGCCATGGCCCCGCTCGGCTCCACCCACCCCACACTCCGCCCCCCGCACACATTCTCGGCGGCCGAGTGATCAGCTGATCACCCGGCAACCGGGATCAATCAGCTGATCACCCGGTGGCCGGCTGCTGGGAGCGATCAGCTGATCACCCGGCGACCGGCTGCTGGGAGCGATCAGCTTATCACCTGGCGACTGGCTGCTGGGAGCGATCAGCTTATCACCCGGCGACCGGCTGCTGGGAGCGATCAGCTTATCACCCGGCGACTGGCTGCTGGGAGCGATCAGCTGATCACCCGGCGACTGGCTGCTGGGAGCGATCAGCTGATCACCCGGCGACCGGCTGCTGGGAGCAATCAGCTGATCACCCGGCGGCCGGCTGCTGGGAGCGATCAGCTTATCACCCGGCGACTGGCTGCTGGGAGCGATCAGCTGATCACCCGGCGACTGGCTGCTGGGAGCGATCAGCTGATCACCCGGCGACTGGCTGCTGGGAGCGATCAGCTGATCACCCGGCGGCCGGCTGCTGGGAACGATCAGCTTATCACCCGGCGACTGGCTGCTGGGAGCGATCAGCTGATCACCCGGCGGCTGGCTGCTGGGAGCGATCAGCTGATCAGCCGGCGGCCGGCTGCTGGGAGCGATCAGCTGATCACCCGGCGACTGGCTGCTGGGAGCGATCAGCTGATCACCCGGCGGCTGGCTGCTGGGAGCGATCAGCTGATCAGCCGGCGGCCGGCTGCTGGGAGCGATCAGCTGATCACCCGGCGACCGGCTGCTTGGAGCGATCAGCTTATCACCCGGCGGCCGGCTGCTGGGAGCGATCAGCTGATCAGCCGGCGGCCGGCTGCTGGGAGCGATCAGCTGATCAGCCGGCGGCCGGCTGCTGGGAGCGATCAGCTGATCGTTCACAATAGTCTGCCGCCAGTAAAGAAACTGTACAAAAAAATCAAAACGGATTCCGTTGTTTTGCAGCATCCGTTGTGCCACTATGTGCAACACATCCATTGCATCCGCCACACAACGCAATGCAACGGATACCATTCAATGCAAGTGTGAAACTAGCCTAAGACTGTGTGAACAAGCTCTGAGACCTGTGCCTCACCCTCTGCTTCTGTGTACTTCCTTTATGGGTATTGTAGTTTTGTGTTATACTTTGTTTATAGTTGAGGGTGCAGTTAAGGACACTCAGGGTACGTGCCCACGAACAGGACCCGCTGTGTCTTGGCTGCGGCGGGTCCTGACCTGCGGGGTCGCGAGTCTCCTCCGCGGGAGAACGTAGCTGCCCGTGCCAACTATTGCGCTGCAGTCTCCTGCTTGTGTTCTCCCTACGGAGGACGCTTGTAACTCTGCAGCAAAGAATTGACATGCTTGCAGCACGGAAAGCCGCACCGCAGGTCAGTTTTTGCTGCGAGCCATACACACAGAGTCTGCATAGGATTTCTATAAATCCCATCCACTGTGCTTGTACAGTACAACGCAACATTTTGGATGCAGTGAAAACACGCTGTATCCAAAATGCTGCAAACACTGATCGTGAGCACGCACCCTCAGGTCAGCTGGTGTAGGCACCATTGCATATGTGCCGCCCCCTGGAGCAGGCGAACTGCTCAGATCCAGGGTTTGCTTTGGCACGAGGATCCCCAAGCCGGGGCTCAACGACCACTCAAATGAAAGGGGGGATTATTTACAGGGGAGAGTTCGTGACGCCACCTGTGGTTCGGGGTAAGGGGAGTACCACCACTGCCGATGGGAGTACCCCGGGGGAGATGGAGTGGGGAAGCCAGATGGTGGTCCTTCCACGGGTAGGGAAGGCCCTGGGGCTTTGGAGGGATGGTGGATGGCACAGTGGGGTGATGTGGGCAGGCAAGGACCTGGGGAGGACAGTGTACTCACTCAGGCGGTGCAGTTGTTAGTGCGGTCAATAAGCAGACTCGGACACAGGAGTAAACCAAGTCTCTGGGTACCGCTAGCACTCTGGGGAGCTAGTCCGGGTGTCCGTCTCCACTGGTATTGCTTAGAGGTCCGGAGCCTACCTCCATGCACAATTGTGTAGATGTTCCGGAGTGACCCTTCGGCTTGAAGCTGTCAGGGTCCCGCTCCCTATAGTGATATAGTGGAGCTGTGCTCTCGATGGCTGACACTTGGGATCTCAGTGGGCTGCATAAGCTGGAAAGCCCTATCCCCCTCATTGTGTTGATTCCTTCGATCTCTGAGCTCTTGGGGAAAGTTTATAAAGAGACTATCCTCAACAGGTTAATTATCAGGTTGCGTGAAGTTACTCCCCGATCTAGGGTCCTGTACCCCACCGTGCTCGGTACCGGACCGGTTACTTGACTTCTAGTGTCGACCGTTCTCCAAAACTAAGTCTGTACACCTCCTCCAAAACCCTGTGACCGGGTCTGCAACTTAACCAAGGTCCCACAGGGAACTCCAACTCCCTCAGCTCCTCATTCTTTGAGGGCTACTGTAAACTCTGACTTCCTTCCCTCCCACCAGTCTGCCTGACCCCTAGGTGGGTGGCCCTATTACAGCTAGAGTAACCACTGGTGTGCCTGACAGGGTGTGGTGTGAGGTGTGGTTAGGATGAGTGCTGATGAAAGCAATACCAGTAGTTAGGATCCCAGAACCATGGAGGGTGGGTTCTGCACCATGAGGGGTGCAGTTCCCTGTGACACCCCGATAGAGTCAGGGGCATCACACATAATAATAGGGTGGCAACCTTCGCTGACAAATCAGAGGCAGGTCAATGGCTTCTAGTCTGAATAGAGATCTGTGGATTGCAGGGTTTATATGATTCCTGGGTTGTCTATCAAGTCAGTGGTATGGCTCTGTCATGCAACGTGCATGGTGAGCTGGTTCAGACCAACGTGCGTCCAAAGCACAAAAAACACCAGAAAAAGGGGGACACTGGGGACAGACAAACAATGGGAGGCCCTGGAACTAGTGAGAGGGGTAGGTGGGCGCCTCCTAAATTCATCTCTAACTGTCCCTTCTCTCCTCACCAGTCCCTATACAGTCTCCATGACTGTCACCGAACAGGAACCTGGGACCCTATAAAGGCCCTATAGTAACCCTGACTAGTGAGGGGCAGGTGGGGTTCACTAGACCTCACTGCTGCACTAACAACACACCAGGAAGACAAACGGGAAAAAATAACAACAAAAGGATATTGCCTGAGCACAGGAACCAAACTAGTAGAGCCTTTCTCAGAAGCGGCCTGGACACAAACGATAGTGCCAGCTCCAGAGAGGAGCCTTTCTCAGAAGCGGTCTGGACACAAACGATAGTGCCAGCTCCAGAGAGGAGCCTTTATCAGAAGCGGCCTGGACGCAAACGATAGTGCCAGCTCCAGAGAGGAGCCTTTCTCAGAAGCGGCCTGGACACAAACGATAGTGCCAGCTCCAGAGAGGAGCCTTTCTCAGAAGCGGTCTGGACACAAACGATAGTGCCAGCTCCAGAGAGGAGCCTTTCTCAGAAGCGGTCTGGACACAAACGATAGTGCCAGCTCCAGAGAGGAGCCTTTCTCAGAAGCGGCCTGGACACAAACGATAGTGCCAGCTCCAGAGAGGAGCCTTTCTCAGAAGCGGCCTGGACACAAACGATAGTGCCAGCTCCAGAGAGGAGCCTTTCTCAGAAGCAGCCTGGACACAAACGATAGTGCCAGCTCCAGAGAGGAGCCTTTCTCAGAAGCGGCCTGGACACAAACGATAGTGCCAGCTCCAGAGAGGAGCCTTTCTCAGAAGCGGCCTGGACACAAACGATAGTGCCAGCTCCAGAGAGGAGCCTTTCTCAGCAGCGGCCTGGACACAAACGATAGTGCCAGCTCCAGAGAGGAGCCTTTCTCAGAAGCGGCCTGGACACAAACGATAGTGCCAGCTCCAGAGAGGAGCCTTTCTCAGCAGCGGCCTGGACACAAACGATAGTGCCAGCTCCAGAGAGGAGCCTTTCTCAGAAGCGGCCTGGACACAAACGATAGTGCCAGCTCCAGAGAGGAGCCTTTCTCAGAAGCAGCCTGGACACAAACGATAGTGCCAGCTCCAGAGAGGAGCCTTTCTCAGAAGCAGCCTGGACACAAACGATAGTGCCAGCTCCAGAGAGGAGCCTTTCTCAGAAGCGGCCTGGACACAAACGATAGTGCCAGCTCCAGAGAGGAGCCTTTCTCAGAAGCAGCCTGGACACAAACGATAGTGCCAGCTCCAGAGAGGAGCCTTTCTCAGAAGCGGCCTGGACACAAACGATAGTGCCAGCCCCAGAGAGGAGCCTTTCTCAGCAGCGGCCTGGACACAAACGATAGTGCCAGCTCCAGAGAGGAGCCTTTCTCGGAAGCGGCCTGGACACAAACGATAGTGCCAGCTCCAGAGAGGAGCCTTTCTCAGAAGCAGCCTGGACACAAACGATAGTGCCAGCTCCAGAGAGGAGCCTTTCTCAGAAGCGGCCTGGACACAAACGATAGTGCCAGCTCCAGAGAGGAGCCTTTCTCAGAAGCGGCCTGGACACAAACGATAGTGCCAGCTCCAGAGAGGAGCCTTTCTCAGAAGCAGCCTGGACACAAACGATAGTGCCAGCTCCAGAGAGGAGCCTTTCTCAGAAGCGGCCTGGACACAAACGATAGTGCCAGCTCCAGAGAGGAGCCTTTCTCAGAAGCGGCCTGGACACAAACGATAGTGCCAGCTCCAGAGAGGAGCCTTTCTATGAAGCGGCCTGGACACAAACGATAGTGCCAGCTCCAGAGAGGAGCCTTTCTCAGAAGCGGCCTGGACACAAACGATAGTGCCAGCTCCAGAGAGGAGCCTTTCTCAGAAGCAGCCTGGACACAAACGATAGTGCCAGCTCCAGAGAGGAGCCTTTCTCAGAAGCGGCCTGGACACAAACGATAGTGCCAGCTCCAGAGAGGAGCCTTTCTATGAAGCGGCCTGGACACAAACGATAGTGCCAGCTCCAGAGAGGAGCCTTTCTCAGAAGCGGCCTGGACACAAACGATAGTGTCAGCTCCAGAGAGGAGCCTTTCCCTGTATACAATCATCTGCTATAAAATATTGTTATGGGTGAGGGGAGGGGGTGTAAGACGAGAGCGTGAGGCGGCGCGAGGGACAGCCGCGAGGGACGGGTGCAGGGCGGCAAGAGGGACAGCCGCGAGGGACGGGCGCGAAGCCGTGTGAGGAGGGGGTACGAGGCGCGTGAGGAGGGCATACGGGGCGCGTGAGGAGGGCGTACGGGGAGCGTGAGGAGGGCGTACGGGGAGCGTGAGGGAGTACGGGGCTCGTGAGGACGGAGTACGGGGCTCGTGAGGACGGAGTACGGGGCTCGTGAGGACGGAGTACGGGGCGCGTGAGGACGGAGTACGGGGCGCGTGAGGACGGAGTACGGGGCGCGTGGGGACGGAGTACGGGGCACGTGAGGACGGAGTACGGGGCGCGTGAGGACGGAGTACGGGGCGCGTGAGGACGGAGTACGGGGCGCGTGAGGACGGAGTACGGGGCGCGTGAGGACGGAGTACGGGGCGCGTGAGGACGGAGTACGGGGCGCGTGAGGACGGAGTACGGGGCGCGTGAGGACGGAGTACGGGGCGCGTGAGGACGGAGTACGGGGCGCGTGAGGACGGAGTACGGGCGCGTGAGGACGGAGTACGGGGCGCGTGAGGACGGAGTACGGGGCGCGTGAGGACGGAGTACGGGGCGCGTGAGGACGGAGTACGGGGCGCGTGAGGACGGAGTACGGGGCGCGTGAGGACGGAGTACGGGGCGCGTGAGGACGGAGTACGGGGCGCGTGAGGACGGAGTACGGGGCGCGTGAGGACGGAGTACGGGGCGCGTGAGGACGGAGTACGGGGCGCGTGAGGACGGAGTACGGGGCGCGTGAGGACGGAGTACGGGGCGCGTGAGGACGGAGTACGGGGCGCGTGAGGACGGAGTACGGGGCGCGTGAGGGCGGAGTACGGGGCGCGTGAGGGCGGAGTACGGGGCGCGTGAGGGCGGAGTACGGGGCGCGTGAGGGCGGAGTACGGGGCGCGTGAGGGCGGAGTACGGGGCGCGTGAGGGCGGAGTACGGGGCGCGTGAGGGCGGAGTACGGGGCGCGTGAGGACGGAGTACGGGGCGCGTGAGGAGGGAGTACGGGGCGCGTGAGGAGGGAGTACGGGGCGCGTGAGGAGGGAGTACGGGGCGCGTGAGGAGGGAGTACGAGGCGCGTGAGGAGGGAGTACGGGGCGCGTGAGGAGGGAGTACGGGGCGCGTGAGGAGGGAGTACGGGGCGCGTGAGGAGGGAGTACGGGGCGCGTGAGGAGGGAGTACGGGGCGCGTGAGGAGGGAGTACGAAGCGCGTGAGGAGGGAGTACGAAGCGCGTGAGGAGGGAGTACGGGGCGCGTGAGGAGGGAGTACGGGGCGCGTGAGGAGGGCGTACGGGGCGCGTGAGGATGGAGTACGGGGCGCGTGAGGAGGGAGTACGAGGCGCGTGAGGAGGGAGTACGAGGCGCGTGAGGAGGGAGTACGAGGCGCGTGAGGAGGGAGTACGAGGCGCGTGAGGACGGAGTACGGGGCGCGTGAGGAGGGAGTACGGGGCGCGTGAGGAGGGAGTACGGGGCGCGTGAGGAGGGAGTACGGGGCGCGTGAGGAGGGAGTACGGGGCGCGTGAGGACGGAGTACGGGGCGCGTGAGGACGGAGTACGGGGCGCGTGAGGACGGAGTACGGGGCGCGTGAGGAGGGAGTACGGGGCGCGTGAGGACGGAGTACGGGGCGCGTGAGGACGGAGTACGGGGCGCGTGAGGAGGGAGTACGGGGCGCGTGAGGAGGGAGTACGGGGCGCGTGAGGAGGGAGTACGGGGCGCGTGAGAGGGAGTACGGGGCGCGTGAGGAGGGCGTACGGGGCGAGTGAGGAGGGCGTACGGGGCGCGTGAGGAGGGCGTACGAGGCGCGTGAGGAGGGAGTACGGGGCGCGTGACGAGGGAGTACGGGGCGCGTGAGGACGGAGTACGGGGCGCGTGAGGACGGAGTACGGGGCGCGTGAGGACGGAGTACGGGGCGCGTGAGGACGGAGTACGGGGCGCGTGAGGACGGAGTACGGGGCGCGTGAGGACGGAGTACGGGGCGCGTGAGGACGGAGTACGGGGCGCGTGAGGACGGAGTACGGGGCGCGTGAGGAGGGAGTACGGGGCGCGTGAGGAGGGAGTACGGGGCGCGTGAGGAGGGAGTACGGGGCGCGTGAGGAGGGAGTACGGGGCGCGTGAGGAGGGAGTACGGGGCGCGTGAGGACGGAGTACGGGGCGCGTGAGGACGGAGTACGGGGCGCGTGAGGACGGAGTACGGGGCGCGTGAGGACGGAGTACGGGGCGCGTGAGGACGGAGTACGGGGCGCGTGAGGACGGAGTACGGGGCGCGTGAGGACGGAGTACGGGGCGCGTGAGGACGGAGTACGGGGCGCGTGAGGACGGAGTACGGGGCGCGTGAGGACGGAGTACGGGGCGCGTGAGGACGGAGTACGGGGCGCGTGAGGACGGACTACGGGGCGCGTGAGGACGGACTACGGGGCGCGTGAGGACGGAGTACGGGGCGCGTGAGGAGGGAGTACGGGGCGCGTGAGGAGGGAGTACGGGGCGCGTGAGGACGGAGTACGGGGCGCGTGAGGACGGAGTACGGGGCGCGTGAGGACGGAGTACGGGGCGCGTGAGGACGGAGTACGGGGCGCGTGAGGACGGAGTACGGGGCGCGTGAGGACGGAGTACGGGGCGCGTGAGGACGGAGTACGGGGCGCGTGAGGACGGAGTACGGGGCGCGTGAGGACGGAGTACGGGGCGCGTGAGGACGGAGTACGGGGCGCGTGAGGACGGAGTACGGGGCGCGTGAGGACGGAGTACGGGGCGCGTGAGGACGGAGTACGGGGCGCGTGAGGACGGAGTACGGGGCGCGTGAGGACGGAGTACGGGGCGCGTGAGGAGGGAGTACGGGGCGCGTGAGGAGGGAGTACGGGGCGCGTGAGGAGGGAGTACGGGGCGCGTGAGGAGGGAGTACGGGGCGCGTGAGGAGGGAGTACGGGGCGCGTGAGGAGGGAGTACGGGGCGCGTGAGGAGGGAGTACGGGGCGCGTGAGGAGGGAGTACGGGGCGCGTGAGGAGGGAGTACGGGGCGCGTGAGGAGGGAGTACGGGGCGCGTGAGGAGGGAGTACGGGGCGCGTGAGGAGGGAGTACGGGGCGCGTGAGAGGGAGTACGGGGCGCGTGAGGAGGGCGTACGGGGCGAGTGAGGAGGGCGTACGGGGCGCGTGAGGAGGGCGTACGGGGCGCGTGACGAGGGAGTACGGGGCGCGTGACGAGGGAGTACGGGGCGCGTGAGGAGGGAGTACGAGGCGCGTGAGGACGGAGTACGGGGCGCGTGAGGACGGAGTACGGGGCGCGTGAGGACGGAGTACGGGGCGCGTGAGGACGGAGTACGGGGCGCGTGAGGAGGGAGTACGGGGCGCGTGAGGAGGGAGTACGGGGCGCGTGAGAGGGAGTACGGGGCGCGTGAGGAGGGCGTACGGGGCGAGTGAGGAGGGCGTACGGGGCGCGTGAGGAGGGCGTACGGGGCGCGTGACGAGGGAGTACGGGGCGCGTGACGAGGGAGTACGGGGCGCGTGAGGAGGGAGTACGAGGCGCGTGAGGACGGAGTACGGGGCGCGTGAGGACGGAGTACGGGGCGCGTGAGGACGGAGTACGGGGCACGTGAGGACGGAGTACGGGGCGCGTGAGGACGGAGTACGGGGCGCGTGAGGACGGAGTACGGGGCGCGTGAGGACGGAGTACGGGGCGCGTGAGGACGGAGTACGGGGCGTGTGAGGACGGAGTACGGGGCGTGTGAGGACGGAGTACGGGGCGCGTGAGGACGGAGTACGGGGCGCGTGAGGACGGAGTACGGGGCGCGTGAGGACGGAGTACGAGGCGTGGGAGGACGGAGTACGGGGCGTGTGAGGACGGAGTACGGGGCGTGTGAGGTATAAGGTGGCAAAGGAAAAGCGTATGAGGTGGAGGTAGGAGGCGTCTGAGGCACGACCATGATGTGTGTCCTGTACGGGCCAGGTGTGTGTGTATGAGGCGCGGGGTGTGTGTGTATGAGGCGCGGGGTGTGTGTGTATGAGGCGCGGGGTGTGTGTGTATGAGGCGCGGGGTGTGTGTGTATATGAGGCGCGGGGTGTGTGTGTATGAGGCGCGGGGTGTGTGTGTATGAGGCGCGGGGTGTGTGTGTATGAGGCGCGGGGTGTGTGTATGAGGCGCGGGGTGTGTGTGTATGAGGCGCGGGGTGTGTGTGTATATGAGGCGCGGGGTGTGTGTGTATGAGGCGCGGGGTGTGTGTGTATGAGGCGCGGGGTGTGTGTGTATGAGGCGCGGGGTGTGTGTGTATGAGGCGCGGGGTGTGTGTGTATGAGGCGCGGGGTGTGTGTGTATATGAGGCGCGGGGTGTGTGTATGAGGCGCGGGGTGTGTGTGTATATGAGGCGCGGGGTGTGTGTGTATGAGGCGCGGGGTGTGTGTGTATGAGGCGCGGGGTGTGTGTGTATGAGGCGCGGGGTGTGTGTGTATGAGGCGCGGGGTGTGTGTGTATGAGGCGCGGGGTGTGTGTGTATGAGGCGCGGGGTGTGTGTGTATGAGGCGCGGGGTGTGTGTGTCCTGTACGGGCCGGGGTGTGTGTGTATGAGGCGCGGGGTGTGTGTGTATGAGGCGCGGGGTGTGTGTGTATGAGGCGCGGGGTGTGTGTCCTGTACGGGCCGGGTGTGTGTAATATGAGGCGCGGGGTGTGTGTGTATGAGGCGCGGGGTGTGTGTGTATGAGGCGCGGGGTGTGTGTGTATGAGGCGCGGGGTGTGTGTGTATGAGGCGCGGGGTGTGTGTGTATGAGGCGCGGGGTGTGTGTGTATGAGGCGCGGGGTGTGTGTGTATGAGGCGCGGGGTGTGTGTGTATGAGGCGCGGGGTGTGTGTGTATGAGGCGCGGGGTGTGTGTGTATGAGGCGCGGGGTGTGTGTGTATGAGGCGCGGGGTGTGTGTGTATGAGGCGCGGGGTGTGTGTGTCCTGTACGGGCCGGGGTGTGTGTGTATGAGGCGCGGGGTGTGTGTGTATGAGGCGCGGGGTGTGTGTGTATGAGGCGCGGGGTGTGTGTCCTGTACGGGCCGGGTGTGTGTAATATGAGGCGCGGGGTGTGTGTGTATGAGGCGCGGGGTGTGTGTGTATGAGGCGCGGGGTGTGTGTGTATGAGGCGCGGGGTGTGTGTGTATGAGGCGCGGGGTGTGTGTGTATGAGGCGCGGGGTGTGTGTGTATGAGGCGCGGGGTGTGTGTGTATGAGGCGCGGGGTGTGTGTGTATGAGGCGCGGGGTGTGTGTGTATGAGGCGCGGGGTGTGTGTGTATGAGGCGCGGGGTGTGTGTGTATGAGGCGCGGGGTGTGTGTGTATGAGGCGCGGGGTGTGTGTGTATGAGGCGCGGGGTGTGTGTGTATGAGGCGCGGGGTGTGTGTGTATGAGGCGCGGGGTGTGTCCTGTACGGGCCGGGTGTGTGTGTGTATGAGGCGCGGGGTGTGTGTGTATGAGGCGCGGGGTGTGTGTGTATGAGGCGCGGGGTGTGTGTGTATGAGGCGCGGGGTGTGTGTGTATGAGGCGCGGGGTGTGTGTGTATGAGGCGCGGGGTGTGTGTGTATATGAGGCGCGGGGTGTGTGTGTATGAGGCGCGGGGTGTGTGTGTATATGAGGCGCGGGGTGTGTGTGTATGAGGCGCGGGGTGTGTGTGTATGAGGCGCGGGGTGTGTGTGTATGAGGCGCGGGGTGTGTGTGTATGAGGCGCGGGGTGTGTGTGTATGAGGCGCGGGGTGTGTGTGTATGAGGCGCGGGGTGTGTGTGTATGAGGCGCGGGGTGTGTGTGTCCTGTACGGGCCGGGGTGTGTGTGTATGAGGCGCGGGGTGTGTGTGTATGAGGCGCGGGGTGTGTGTGTATGAGGCGCGGGGTGTGTGTCCTGTACGGGCCGGGTGTGTGTAATATGAGGCGCGGGGTGTGTGTGTATGAGGCGCGGGGTGTGTGTGTATGAGGCGCGGGGTGTGTGTGTATGAGGCGCGGGGTGTGTGTGTATGAGGCGCGGGGTGTGTGTAATATGAGGCGCGGGGTGTGTGTGTATGAGGCGCGGGGTGTGTGTGTATGAGGCGCGGGGTGTGTGTGTATGAGGCGCGGGGTGTGTGTGTATGAGGCGCGGGGTGTGTGTGTATGAGGCGCGGGGTGTGTGTGTATGAGGCGCAGGGTGTGTGTGTATGAGGCGCGGGGTGTGTGTGTATGAGGCGCGGGGTGTGTGTGTCCTGTACGGGCCGGGGTGTGTGTGTATGAGGCGCGGGGTGTGTGTGTATGAGGCGCGGGGTGTGTGTGTATGAGGCGCGGGGTGTGTGTCCTGTACGGGCCGGGTGTGTGTAATATGAGGCGCGGGGTGTGTGTGTATGAGGCGCGGGGTGTGTGTGTATGAGGCGCGGGGTGTGTGTGTATGAGGCGCGGGGTGTGTGTGTATGAGGCGCGGGGTGTGTGTAATATGAGGCGCGGGGTGTGTGTGTATGAGGCGCGGGGTGTGTGTGTACGGGCCGGGGTGTGTGTGTATGAGGCGCGGGGTGTGTGTGTATGAGGCGCGGGGTGTGTGTGTATGAGGCGCGGGGTGTGTGTGTATGAGGCGCGGGGTGTGTGTGTATGAGGCGCGGGGTGTGTGTGTATGAGGCGCGGGGTGTGTGTGTCCTGTACGGGCCGGGTGTGTGTGTATGAGGCGCGGGGTGTGTGTGTATGAGGCGCGGGGTGTATGTGTATGAGGCGCGGGGTGTGTGTGTATGAGGCGCGGGGTGTGTGTGTATGAGGCGCGGGGTGTGTGTGTATGAGGCGCGGGGTGTATGTGTATGAGGCGCGGGGTGTGTGTGTATGAGGCGCGGGGTGTGTGTGTATGAGGCGCGGGGTGTGTGTGTATGAGGCGCGGGGTGTGTGTGTATGAGGCGCGGGGTGTGTGTGTATGAGGCGCGGGGTGTATGTGTATGAGGCGCGGGGTGTGTGTGTATGAGGCGCGGGGTGTGTGTGTATGAGGCGCGGGGTGTGTGTGTATGAGGCGCGGGGTGTGTGTGTCCTGTACGGGCCGGGGTGTGTGTATGAGGCGCGGGGTGTGTGTGTGTATGAGGCGCGGGGGTGTGTCTGTACGGCGCCGGGGTGTGTGTGTATGAGGCGCGGGGTGTGTGTGTATGAGGCGCGGGGTGTGTGTGTATGAGGCGCGGGGTGTGTGTGTACGAGGCCGGGGTGTGTGTGTATGAGGCGCGGGGTGTGTGTGTATGAGGCGCGGGGTGTGTGTGTATGAGGCGCGGGGTGTGTGTGTATGAGGCGCGGGGTGTGTGTGTATGAGGCGCGGGGTGTGTGTGTCCTGTACGGGCCGGGTGTGTGTGTATGAGGCGCGGGGTGTGTGTGTATGAGGCGCGGGGTGTATGTGTATGAGGCGCGGGGTGTGTGTGTATGAGGCGCGGGGTGTGTGTGTATGAGGCGCGGGGTGTGTGTGTATGAGGCGCGGGGTGTATGTGTATGAGGCGCGGGGTGTGTGTGTATGAGGCGCGGGGTGTGTGTGTATGAGGCGCGGGGTGTGTGTGTATGAGGCGCGGGGTGTGTGTGTATGAGGCGCGGGGTGTGTGTGTATGAGGCGCGGGGTGTATGTGTATGAGGCGCGGGGTGTGTGTGTATGAGGCGCGGGGTGTGTGTGTATGAGGCGCGGGGTGTGTGTGTATGAGGCGCGGGGTGTGTGTGTCCTGTACGGGCCGGGGTGTGTGTATGAGGCGCGGGGTGTGTGTGTGTATGAGGCGCGGGGTGTGTGTGTCCTGTACGGGCGGGGTGTGTGTGTATGAGGCGCGGGGTGTGTGTGTATGAGGCGCGGGGTGTGTGTGTATGAGGCGCGGGGTGTGTGTGTACGGGCCGGGGTGTGTGTGTATGAGGCGCGGGGTGTGTGTGTATGAGGCGCGGGGTGTGTGTGTATGAGGCGCGGGGTGTGTGTGTATGAGGCGCGGGGTGTGTGTGTATGAGGCGCGGGGTGTGTGTATGAGGCGCGGGGTGTGTGTGTATGAGGCGCGGGGTGTGTGTGTATGAGGCGCGGGGTGTGTGTGTATGAGGCGCGGGTGTGTGTATGAGGCGCGGGGTGTGTGTGTATGAGGCGCGGGGTGTGTGTGTATGAGGCGCGGGGTGTGTGTGTATGAGGCGCGGGGTGTGTGTGTATGAGGCGCGGGGTGTGTGTGTATGAGGCGCGGGGTGTATGTGTATGAGGCGCGGGGTGTGTGTGTATGAGGCGCGGGGTGTGTGTGTGAGGCGCGGGGTGTGTGTGTATGAGGCGCGGGGTGTGTGTGTATGAGGCGCGGGGTGTGTGTGTATGAGGCGCGGGGTGTGTGTGTATGAGGCGCGGGGTGTGTGTGTATGAGGCGCGGGGTGTGTGTGTATGAGGCGCGGGGTGTGTGTGTATGAGGCGCGGGGTGTGTGTGTATGAGGCGCGGGGTGTGTGTGTATGAGGCGCGGGGTGTGTGTGTATGAGGCGCGGGGTGTGTGTATGAGGCGCGGGGTGTGTGTGTATGAGGCGCGGGGTGTGTGTGTATGAGGCGCGGGGTGTGTGTGTATGAGGCGCGGGGTGTGTGTGTATGAGGCGCGGGGTGTGTGTGTCCTGTACGGGCCGGGTGTGTGTGTATGAGGCGCGGGGTGTGTGTATGAGGCGCGGGGTGTGTGTGTATGAGGCGCGGGGTGTGTGTGTATGAGGCGCGGGGTGTGTGTGTATGAGGCGCGGGGTGTGTGTGTCCTGTACGGGCCGGGTGTGTGTGTAAGAGGCGCGGGGTGTGTGTGTATGAGGCGCGGGGTGTGTGTGTATGAGGCGCGGGGTGTGTGTATGAGGCGCGGGGTGTGTGTGTATGAGGCGCGGGGTGTGTGTGTCCTGTACGGGCCGGGTGTGTGTGTATGAGGCGCGGGGTGTGTGTGTATGAGGCGCGGGGTGTGTGTGTATGAGGCGCGGGGTGTGTGTGTATGAGGCGCGGGGTGTGTGTGTATGAGGCGCGGGGTGTGTGTGTATGAGGCGCGGGGTGTGTGTGTGTATGAGGCGCGGGGTGTGTGTCCTGTACGGGCCGGGTGTGTATGAGGCGCGGGGTGTGTGTATGAGGCGCGGGGTGTGTGTATGAGGCGCGGGGTGTGTGTGTGTATGAGGCGCGGGGTGTGTGTCCTGTACGGGCCGGGTGTGTATGAGGCGCGGGGTGTGTGTCCTGTACGGGCCGGGTGTGTATGAGGCGCGGGGTGTGTGTATGAGGCGCGGGGTGTGTGTGTATGAGGCGCGGGGTGTGTGTGTATGAGGCGCGGGGTGTGTGTGTATGAGGCGCGGGGTGTGTGTGTATGAGGCGCGGGGTGTGTGTCCTGTACGGGCCGGGTGTGTATGAGGCGCGGGGTGTGTGTCCTGTACGGGCCGGGTGTGTATGAGGCGCGGGGTGTGTGTGTATGAGGCGCGGGGTGTGTGTATGAGGCGCGGGGTGTGTGTATGAGGCGCGGGGTGTGTGTGTATGAGGCGCGGGGTGTGTGTGTATGAGGCGCGGGGTGTGTGTGTATGAGGCGCGGGGTGTGTGTGTCCTGTACGGGCCGGGTGTGTGTGTATGAGGCGCGGGGTGTGTGTGTATGAGGCGCGGGGTGTATGTGTATGAGGCGCGGGGTGTGTGTGTATGAGGCGCGGGGTGTGTGTGTATGAGGCGCGGGGTGTGTGTGTATGAGGCGCGGGGTGTATGTGTATGAGGCGCGGGGTGTGTGTGTATGAGGCGCGGGGTGTGTGTGTATGAGGCGCGGGGTGTGTGTGTATGAGGCGCGGGGTGTGTGTGTATGAGGCGCGGGGTGTGTGTGTATGAGGCGCGGGGTGTATGTGTATGAGGCGCGGGGTGTGTGTGTATGAGGCGCGGGGTGTGTGTGTATGAGGCGCGGGGTGTGTGTGTATGAGGCGCGGGGTGTGTGTGTCCTGTACGGGCCGGGGTGTGTGTATGAGGCGCGGGGTGTGTGTGTGTATGAGGCGCGGGGTGTGTGTGTCCTGTACGGGCCGGGGTGTGTGTGTATGAGGCGCGGGGTGTGTGTGTATGAGGCGCGGGGTGTGTGTGTATGAGGCGCGGGGTGTGTGTGTACGGGCCGGGGTGTGTGTGTATGAGGCGCGGGGTGTGTGTGTATGAGGCGCGGGGTGTGTGTGTATGAGGCGCGGGGTGTGTGTGTATGAGGCGCGGGGTGTGTGTGTATGAGGCGCGGGGTGTGTGTGTCCTGTACGGGCCGGGTGTGTGTGTATGAGGCGCGGGGTGTGTGTGTATGAGGCGCGGGGTGTATGTGTATGAGGCGCGGGGTGTGTGTGTATGAGGCGCGGGGTGTGTGTGTATGAGGCGCGGGGTGTGTGTGTATGAGGCGCGGGGTGTATGTGTATGAGGCGCGGGGTGTGTGTGTATGAGGCGCGGGGTGTGTGTGTATGAGGCGCGGGGTGTGTGTGTATGAGGCGCGGGGTGTGTGTGTATGAGGCGCGGGGTGTGTGTGTATGAGGCGCGGGGTGTATGTGTATGAGGCGCGGGGTGTGTGTGTATGAGGCGCGGGGTGTGTGTGTATGAGGCGCGGGGTGTGTGTGTATGAGGCGCGGGGTGTGTGTGTCCTGTACGGGCCGGGGTGTGTGTATGAGGCGCGGGGTGTGTGTGTGTATGAGGCGCGGGGTGTGTGTGTCCTGTACGGGCCGGGGTGTGTGTGTATGAGGCGCGGGGTGTGTGTGTATGAGGCGCGGGGTGTGTGTGTATGAGGCGCGGGGTGTGTGTGTATGAGGCGCGGGGTGTGTGTGTCCTGTACGGGCCGGGGTGTGTGTATGAGGCGCGGGGTGTGTGTGTGTATGAGGCGCGGGGTGTGTGTGTCCTGTACGGGCCGGGGTGTGTGTGTATGAGGCGCGGGGTGTGTGTGTATGAGGCGCGGGGTGTGTGTGTATGAGGCGCGGGGTGTGTGTGTACGGGCCGGGGTGTGTGTGTATGAGGCGCGGGGTGTGTGTGTATGAGGCGCGGGGTGTGTGTGTATGAGGCGCGGGGTGTGTGTGTATGAGGCGCGGGGTGTGTGTGTATGAGGCGCGGGGTGTGTGTGTCCTGTACGGGCCGGGTGTGTGTGTATGAGGCGCGGGGTGTGTGTGTATGAGGCGCGGGGTGTATGTGTATGAGGCGCGGGGTGTGTGTGTATGAGGCGCGGGGTGTGTGTGTATGAGGCGCGGGGTGTGTGTGTATGAGGCGCGGGGTGTATGTGTATGAGGCGCGGGGTGTGTGTGTATGAGGCGCGGGGTGTGTGTGTATGAGGCGCGGGGTGTGTGTGTATGAGGCGCGGGGTGTGTGTGTATGAGGCGCGGGGTGTGTGTGTATGAGGCGCGGGGTGTATGTGTATGAGGCGCGGGGTGTGTGTGTATGAGGCGCGGGGTGTGTGTGTATGAGGCGCGGGGTGTGTGTGTATGAGGCGCGGGGTGTGTGTGTCCTGTACGGGCCGGGGTGTGTGTATGAGGCGCGGGGTGTGTGTGTGTATGAGGCGCGGGGTGTGTGTGTCCTGTACGGGCCGGGGTGTGTGTGTATGAGGCGCGGGGTGTGTGTGTATGAGGCGCGGGGTGTGTGTGTATGAGGCGCGGGGTGTGTGTGTACGGGCCGGGGTGTGTGTGTATGAGGCGCGGGGTGTGTGTGTATGAGGCGCGGGGTGTGTGTGTATGAGGCGCGGGGTGTGTGTGTATGAGGCGCGGGGTGTGTGTGTATGAGGCGCGGGGTGTGTGTGTATGAGGCGCGGGGTGTGTGTATGAGGCGCGGGGTGTGTGTGTATGAGGCGCGGGGTGTGTGTGTATGAGGCGCGGGGTGTGTGTGTATGAGGCGCGGGGGTGTGTATGAGGCGCGGGGTGTGTGTGTATGAGGCGCGGGGTGTGTGTGTATGAGGCGCGGGGTGTGTGTGTATGAGGCGCGGGGTGTGTGTGTATGAGGCGCGGGGTGTGTGTGTATGAGGCGCGGGGTGTGTGTGTATGAGGCGCGGGGTGTATGTGTATGAGGCGCGGGGTGTGTGTGTATGAGGCGCGGGGTGTGTGTGTGAGGCGCGGGGTGTGTGTGTATGAGGCGCGGGGTGTGTGTGTGTATGAGGCGCGGGGTGTGTGTGTATGAGGCGCGGGGTGTGTGTGTATGAGGCGCGGGGTGTGTGTGTATGAGGCGCGGGGTGTGTGTGTATGAGGCGCGGGGTGTGTGTGTATGAGGCGCGGGGTGTGTGTGTATGAGGCGCGGGGTGTGTGTGTATGAGGCGCGGGGTGTGTATGAGGCGCGGGGTGTGTGTGTATGAGGCGCGGGGTGTGTGTGTATGAGGCGCGGGGTGTGTGTGTATGAGGCGCGGGGTGTGTGTGTATGAGGCGCGGGGTGTGTGTGTCCTGTACGGGCCGGGTGTGTGTGTATGAGGCGCGGGGTGTGTGTATGAGGCGCGGGGTGTGTGTGTATGAGGCGCGGGGTGTGTGTGTATGAGGCGCGGGGTGTGTGTGTATGAGGCGCGGGGTGTGTGTGTCCTGTACGGGCCGGGTGTGTGTGTAAGAGGCGCGGGGTGTGTGTGTATGAGGCGCGGGGTGTGTGTGTATGAGGCGCGGGGTGTGTGTATGAGGCGCGGGGTGTGTGTGTATGAGGCGCGGGGTGTGTGTGTCCTGTACGGGCCGGGTGTGTGTGTATGAGGCGCGGGGTGTGTGTGTATGAGGCGCGGGGTGTGTGTGTATGAGGCGCGGGGTGTGTGTGTATGAGGCGCGGGGTGTGTGTGTATGAGGCGCGGGGTGTGTGTGTATGAGGCGCGGGGTGTGTGTGTATGAGGCGCGGGGTGTGTGTGTGTATGAGGCGCGGGGTGTGTGTCCTGTACGGGCCGGGTGTGTATGAGGCGCGGGGTGTGTGTATGAGGCGCGGGGTGTGTGTATGAGGCGCGGGGTGTGTGTGTATGAGGCGCGGGGTGTGTGTGTATGAGGCGCGGGGTGTGTGTCCTGTACGGGCCGGGTGTGTATGAGGCGCGGGGTGTGTGTCCTGTACGGGCCGGGTGTGTATGAGGCGCGGGGTGTGTGTATGAGGCGCGGGGTGTGTGTGTATGAGGCGCGGGGTGTGTGTGTATGAGGCGCGGGGTGTGTGTGTATGAGGCGCGGGGTGTGTGTGTATGAGGCGCGGGGTGTGTGTCCTGTACGGGCCGGGTGTGTATGAGGCGCGGGGTGTGTGTCCTGTACGGGCCGGGTGTGTATGAGGCGCGGGGTGTGTGTGTATGAGGCGCGGGGTGTGTGTATGAGGCGCGGGGTGTGTGTATGAGGCGCGGGGTGTGTGTCCTGTACGGGCCGGGTGTGTATGAGGCGCGGGGTGTGTGTGTGTATGAGGCGCGGGTGTGTGTGTGTATGAGGCGCGGGGTGTGTGTGTATGAGGCGCGGGGTGTGTGTGTATGAGGCGCGGGTGTGTGTGTATGAGGCGCGGGGTGTGTGTGTATGAGGCGCGGGGTGTGTGTGTATGAGGCGCGGGGTGTGTGTGTATGAGGCGCGGGGTGTGTGTGTCCTGTACGGGCCGGGTGTGTGTGTATGAGGCGCGGGGTGTGTGTGTATGAGGCGCGGGGTGTGTGTGTATGAGGCGCGGGGTGTGTGTGTATGAGGCGCGGGGTGTGTGTGTCCTGTACGGGCCGGGGTGTGTGTATGAGGCGCGGGGTGTGTGTGTGTATGAGGCGCGGGGTGTGTGTATGAGGCGCGGGGTGTGTGTGTGTATGAGGCGCGGGGTGTGTGTATGAGGCGCGGGGTGTGTGTATGAGGCGCGGGGTGTGTGTCCTGTACGGGCCGGGTGTGTATGAGGCGCGGGGTGTGTGTGTGTATGAGGCGCGGGGTGTGTGTGTGTATGAGGCGCGGGGTGTGTGTGTATGAGGCGCGGGGTGTGTGTGTATGAGGCGCGGGGTGTGTGTGTATGAGGCGCGGGGTGTGTGTGTATGAGGCGCGGGGTGTGTGTGTATGAGGCGCGGGGTGTGTGTGTATGAGGCGCGGGGTGTGTGTGTCCTGTACGGGCCGGGTGTGTGTGTATGAGGCGCGGGGTGTGTGTGTATGAGGCGCGGGGTGTGTGTGTATGAGGCGCGGGGTGTGTGTGTATGAGGCGCGGGGTGTGTGTGTATGAGGCGCGGGGTGTGTGTGTATGAGGCGCGGGGTGTGTGTGTATGAGGCGCGGGGTGTGTGTGTCCTGTACGGGCCGGGGTGTGTGTATGAGGCGCGGGGTGTGTGTGTGTATGAGGCGCGGGGTGTGTGTATGAGGCGCGGGGTGTGTGTGTGTATGAGGCGCGGGGTGTGTGTATGAGGCGCGGGGTGTGTGTATGAGGCGCGGGGTGTGTGTCCTGTACGGGCCGGGTGTGTATGAGGCGCGGGGTGTGTGTGTGTATGAGGCGCGGGGTGTGTGTGTGTATGAGGCGCGGGGTGTGTGTGTATGAGGCGCGGGGTGTGTGTGTATGAGGCGCGGGGTGTGTGTGTATGAGGCGCGGGGTGTGTGTGTATGAGGCGCGGGGTGTGTGTGTATGAGGCGCGGGGTGTGTGTGTATGAGGCGCGGGGTGTGTGTGTCCTGTACGGGCCGGGTGTGTGTGTATGAGGCGCGGGGTGTGTGTGTATGAGGCGCGGGGTGTGTGTGTATGAGGCGCGGGGTGTGTGTGTATGAGGCGCGGGGTGTGTGTGTATGAGGCGCGGGGTGTGTGTGTATGAGGCGCGGGGTGTGTGTGTATGAGGCGCGGGGTGTGTGTGTGTATGAGGCGCGGGGTGTGTGTGTATGAGGCGCGGGGTGTGTGTGTCCTGTACGGGCCGGGTGTGTATGAGGCGTACAGTGTGAGAGCCTCGTGTCTTCCCCCATGTGGGCGTGTCAGGAGAGTTCCCGCCCGTCGCGCGGTGCGTTGTGGGAGAAGGGGCTGTGTGTGACGTTGGGCGCCATCTTGTCTGCGCTTTGTGCTGCCCTCTCCTCACGGCCGCGGTCTCCGGTGTTTTTCCGGCTTTTTCTTTCGTCGGTCTTTTCCATAGCTAGGATGGGAAGGAAGAAGAAGAAGCAGCTGAAGCCCTGGTGCTGGTATCCTTCATTACTGCCGTGTGCCCGCCGCCGGTAACCGCGTATCTCCTGTCATCTCCGGGCCTCACCGGCCTCCTCACACCGGCTTCCACCCCCCTCCTCACACCGGCCCCCACCCCCCTCCTCACACCGGCCCCCACCCCCCTCCTCACACCGGCCCCCCTCCTCACACCGGCCCCCCTCCTCACACCGGCCCCCCTCCTCACACCGGCCCCCCTCCTCACACCGGCCCCCCTCCTCACACCGGCCCCCCTCCTCACACCGGCCCCCCTCCTCACACCGGCCCCCCTCCTCACACCGGCCCCCCCTCCTCACACCGGCCCCCCTCCTCACACCGGCCCCCCTCCT